>NC_060126.1:101587078-101890108 GCF_021461395.2 Schistocerca americana
TAAACTAACCATTTTCTAGTGGTGAAGCTCTGTTGCTGTAGCATATGTCAGTGTTTTGTTAGTTTCCTAACACTTTGAACAATTTTTCAGATAAAAACTATTGAACGTCTAACACGTGAACTGGAGAAGGAAGTTGCTATACTGCGAATGAAGGACATGGATGACCACAGGAGTAAGAAGCTGGCGTCAATCTCCGAGAAGAAACTCGTGAGGCTCGAGAATAAGCTACACGTCGTATGTATTCCTGCACTCTGTTCTGTGATAGTTAATGTCTCGTAGCCGCTGCAGGCTTGACGACAATGGTCTGCTGCATCTTTACATTTATATATCCGTCATAAAAAGCAATAGATTTTGATATTTGTATGGCCTACCAGAATATAAACAGCTTCAATAAAAAAAATTATGTTGCAGGAGACAGTGAAATATAACAATATTGCTACAGAAAAGGATCGGCTGAGGGAAGACATCGATACAATGCTCATTGAACATGAGCTCTTTGAAACCGCCTACCAACAATTACTTAAGAAGCTTGTTACTGGCAAAAAAGTCATGTCAGACCTTATGAAGCTTGCGACCTCCAACTTCGACCAGAGGTAAGCTGCTGGTGGATGAAACACGATTTACTGTTTCCTGTATCGTGGCTCCAATACAGGGCTATTACAAATGATTGAAGCGATTTCATAAATTCACTGTAGCTCCATTCATTGACATATGGTCACGACACACTACAGATACGTAGAGAAACTCATAAAGTTTTGTTTGGCTGAAGCTGCACTTGAGGTTTCTGCCGCCAGAGCGCTCGAGAGCGCAGTGAGACAAAATGGCGACAGGAGACGAGAAAGCGTATGTCGTGCTTGAAATGCACTCACATCAGTCAGTCATAACAGTGCAACGACACTTCAGGACGAAGTTCAACAAAGATCCACCAACTGCTAACTCCATTCGGCGATGGTTTGCGCAGTTTATAGCTTCTGGATGCCTCTGTAAGGGGAAATCAACGGGTCGGCCTGCAGTGAGCGAAGAAACGGTTGAACGCGTGCGGGCAAGTTTCACGCGTAGCCCGCGGAAGTCGACGAATAAAGCAAGCAGGGAGCTAAACGTACCACAGCCGACGGTTTGGAAAATCTTACGGAAAAGACTAAAGCAGAAGCCTTACCGTTTCGAACTCATTGATGGGGACATGCTGCGCCGAGTGTGGGAGGAACTTGATTATCGGCTTGATGTCTACCGAATCACTAAAGGAGCACATATCGAACATTTGTGAATGCCTAAAAAAACCTTTTGAGTTTTTGTATGTGTGTGCAAAGCATTGTGAAAATATCTCAAATAATAAAGTTATTATAGAGCTGTGAAATCGCTTCAATCATTTGTAATAACCCTGTATACTTCATTTAGACAATTATGGAACTATTTTTGTACTTATAAGGAGAGCTGTAAAAACAGCCTTCTAAAGCAATACAGTATAAGTACTAGAAAGTGTCAAGCTTTTGGAGCTACAAATAAATCACACAACCTTAGTTAGAAAACCCATTGCCTACAATGAATAAAGCACCTTAGTTCAGCTACGTATTGCAGCACGCGTGGTTACTACTGTATGCGATTTAAAAGAGAAAAAAAAGATAATTCTGCTTATTTTCCTTCGCTAATAATTTTTTGGGGGATGCTCCACTTACAATGAACAGAAGCATGTTATAAGAATTATATTTGGTTATAATTCTGAGGCAGTCTGCAGGGATCTCTCCAAAAACTTTGGCAACTGATATCTCGACAACAACTTCACAATATGTTTTGTACAGGGTGTATCAGGAAGAATGGTAAGTGCGCCGGGATACAACAGGAACGGTTATTTGAAGCAAAAAGCTTCATATGAACATGTGCCCCATTCCGAATGGTTTTCGAGATAGAATACATTTAAATCACATTGTTGTTTATTTTTTGTATTGTGCACTACCTTGTCATTGTTTACAGCGTACCACAGTAGCGTAGAGAAAGTCCAGATGAACAATTTGATACAGGACAAATTTGGTCTATGAAGCTGGGGAACAACCTAAAAGTGGCCCACAAAAACTAACTTAGCTACAGCGTATGCCTGTCGCGCGAGAGTCTCAATGTTCTCTTGCTCGTTTCGCGCAAAATATAAATCCTAAGGAAAAATGAATCGGATCTTTTTTGTACGAAATTTAATGTAGTTTAATTGTTAATTGTTTACTGGGACATGTACTTGCTAGAGGCTGCGGTGTTCGAGTTACTAAAAAAAAAAAACCCAGAACGTGCTAAAGTTACAATAAATGTGTTATATCTTGGTAACCATTCGGAATAAGGCGTATTCTTCAATCCTCCTGGGACACCCTATATATTTATTTATTTCTCGATTACGACGTCTTATTTCTTTCGAGTATTCCGATTTAAGTTCCCCAGACATTTCTGTTACATATTCGCGTGCCGTGAAGTGATCTGTTACGACCATAGCAGCGCGCCTTTGAGTTCTTTCAATGTATGCTGTTATGCCTCGTTGATAAGGACGCCAACTGCTGGATCAATGCTCTAGAACCGTTCGCATCAGCATGTGCCACGCAGTTTCCATTACAGATGCATTGCATTTACTCTGAGGCCCTTCCAAATAAGTCTTGAAAAGAACTTCATCTACTCGGAAACGACTTTCCCAGTCTAATGTGGTTTCCGCAGTGATGGTCATCCTGAGATCACAAAATAAAGGCCATGGTTCACCTCCACCGCTACGAAAGCATGCTGTCAATCTATCGTGGTTTCTGCAAAGGCGACAATCCTCAGATCAGGAAGTTCAATCACACCATTGCCGAAGCTACGTTTTCCGTCTAACATTAGACTGACAATGTGGTTTGCACGGTGGTGGGACAGAATCGTCGCCTGTCTTTTATGATTTGAGATGTTGTTTGGCATCGGTAGTTTCTTTTTAAATAAATATGTTGAGGCCGGATAATTGAACTGTTTTCAAGTCTAAGTATTCTAATCGCTTTCCCTGACAGTGATTGTACGGTATCAACCCATTTCATACCGATTCTTAGGATCACTCCCCTAAATTATTATACAATGTGAGATTGTATAATTGTATTGTGACAAGAGGTTCACTACTAATCTTGTAATCAGATACTATCAGATTCTTTCTCTTTGTTGTAGACATTACCTTACAGTTGTCCAGATTTAAGGCTGCCATTCTTGACAGAAAGTAGGAATTTCATCTAAGACTTTCTGTAACTGCTTATACCCATCCAACGATGATACATTCCTGTTCGCAACTGCACAGTTAGACGTCATATTATGTGTCCTTGGGACACATTCAGTGTCACTTTAGTTTCATTTATGGTCAAGTATAATGTAATGGTTTCTATTGGTCACATATTCCTCGAAGCAATGAGATATTTGTGAAGGTACTGTGTATTGTTGCGAGGCGATCATCTCTGACTCAAGAGTCGTGGGTGCGTAGCATTTTCTCCAGTACCGAAGCGCGTTCAGAGACAGGAAAGCGAGAGCAGTTTGTACTTTATTTATCGATCGATTCCCTTCGTACAGAATTCGGTAGTAGCTCAGTAGCTGCAACGCTGCGGCCCCTGTTTCATAGACAGGTCGTGCCTACGTCCTTGTGACAGAACGGTGACTCGGCATTGGCAGTGGAATTGCGGCTAGTGGCGCCGGCGTCTTTGTTGACCGCGTGTGTCAGCCCTGCAGCTCGGTGACGTCTATCAGAAAGCGTGCAAACATCCAGGGCTGAACACAGAACCCTAGCAGACCATCTGATGCATCAGGCAATGGCAACCACTGAGCTGCCCTACCTGGAATCGCACGGCTGGCTCATAGAACATGAGCTACAATTAATAAATGTAACTAGGCTGAGTAAGAGTGAGGCGTAGCTGCAAATTAGACCAATATTTGTCCAGGAGTCTGGGCCAGTCGAATGTGTGCCTCGCTCGTAGATCAGCTGCTCGTGCTACTAGTTGAAGGTGCATGGTGAGGAACAATATGGCCTAGCTGTACATTCGATCTATGGCCAGGAGACTGTGTAAGCGTATCGTCATATCGCCGGTTTGGTTGTGGAGTATCTTCGCGAGCGGCTTCTTTTCGCAGAGTCGAGCATGGGACAGTGTTGGCTATGTTGTGTTGTGGGTAGGTCTGCATGGGGAAGGCATTATAATGGAAGTTCAGGTATTGCTACAAGTGCTATTACAGTGAAGTAATGAGACATGGAAGTGGATTCAGAGTAAAGTACGTAACGAAGTAAGTAATTATGAGCAGTGCCGCCGATAACGTATTTGAGTATCCACCCGTTTGCTTGTCCTACAGTACAACATCAAGCATCCGCGCCGTGTTTGACCTCCTAGATGAATTAATGTGAATCAGTAATATAGTGCCAGTGTCTTGTAGCGAGCGTGAGAATGTGCGTTCGGCCATCGCGTTACCGCATCATCAACAATCAGCCGCTCCGGGACGGTTACGCGCATCCTCTTGCAAATGAGAACTGTGAAGTGTAATTTTACTTATGAACAGTGTTATATTGTTACAAGTGTCAAGAAGGGCTGGTACCTGATATCTGTGTGTACGTGATGAGCGTTAAGAACTTTCGTTCGACTATTCGGATTCCGCATCATCGCGTCGTATCGGTTACGCGTACGATGGCCAAGTGATATTGTGGACAGATAATCATCATCATTGCTTGTGTATCTATAGCCGAAGATTCTGTCAGAGTAAGACTACGTCCGCAGCTTGTGGTCGAGTGGCTAGCGTTGCCTCTGGATGACGGGGTCCTGGGTTCGATTCTCGGCCGGGTTGGGGATTTTCTTTGCCTGGGGATTGGGTGTTTCTGTTGTCCTCATCATTTCATCATCATTATTCGTGATAGTGCCTAGACTGGACTGTGTAAAAATTGGGACTTTGTACGGGTGCTGATGACCAAGCTGTAGAGCGCCCACAAACCAAACAACATCATCAGAGTAAGACTGTGAAATACGTGTGACGGCGTAAATTACAATAGTGACACCCATTAACGCCGTCATGAATATTTCCAGTCATTGATCGGTTCAGTTGGACCAGAGGACTCCGTCCTTTCCATGTAAATACAGCCCACACCACTATGGGGCCACCACTAGCATCCACAGTGCCTTGTAGATAACTTGTGTTCATGGCTTCGTTTCATGGAGTGTACGTCACACTCGAACCCTGCCATCAGCTGTTACCAACTAAAATCAGGACTCATCTGACCAGACCAGGTTTTCAGTCGTTTATTGTCCAAACAATATGGTCGAGAGCTCAGGAGGGGCGCAACAGGCGGTTGTGCTGTTAGCAAAAGCACTTGCATCGGACGTCTGCTGCCATAGCCCATTAATGCCAAATTTCGCCACATTGGCCTAACGTACATTCGTCGTACGTCCCACATTGATTTCTGCGGTTATTTCACGCTGTGTTGCTTATCTGTTAGCAATGACAACTGTACGCAAACGCAACTGCTATCGGTCGTTAAGTGAAGGTCGTCGGCCACTGCGTCGTCCGTGGTGAGAGGTACCGTCTGAAATCTGGTGTTCTCAGCACTCTCTTGAGACTGTGGATCTCTGGATACTGAATTCCCTAACGATTCCAGAAATGAAATGTCCCATGCACCTAACTCCAACTACCATTCCGCGTTCAGAGCTTGTTAATTCCCGTTGTACGGCCACAATCACGTCGGAAGCCTCTTTACATTAATCACTTGAGTCCAAGTCACAGCTTCCCCAATGCACTGCCCTTTTGTACTTTGTGTATGCGATACTAAAGCCATCTGTATATGTGCATTTTGCTACCCATGACTTTTGTCACCCCATGTAGATGAAGCTGTACAGTGACGTCGGATGTGTGACGTAGGATGATTTTACTTAGTGAGCCAGGAGTATTTTTACTCCTTGTAGCCAGGTGCGTTGTCGCAGAAGGCAGGCTTCCATGAAATACTCAGTTCTGAAATCGCCATGCTGTACTACACTGTGTGGTAATAACGCACGCCACTGATGATATAATGCAGTGATGTGTACACTACTCGGCTTGTTTGAAGGCGTTCTGCAGATTAGGCTGCTTCAGTACGATCGTATCTTGGTGACTGAACTATTTTGAAGTTGAAATGTCCGACATCTCGGGCTCAAAATTCCTGCGACGATGAATTACACTGATAGTACCCTACATGCCCATTCTGCTTTCAAGAGTCGCACTGGTGGCAAACACAAGGCTTGACAATATCCCTGTCATTTGACAGTATGAAGTATCCCATTCTTCCTGGTGCCTGGAGCCTTCTATCTCCAATATACGAGGGTTGTCCAGGAAGTAAGTTCCGATGGGTCACGAAATGGAAAATCCGTTAAAGCATTGCACAAATGTGTTGGGCATTGTGTCTACTGTGCCCGTCGATCGTGTCGCGTCGCTCTTTTCAGTTTTGAGTGAACAGTGGGCATGTAAAGATGTGTAGGGAATAGCGTCTCCCGCCAAGTATGAGGGCGTGATTAGATTTCGCCTGTGCCATGCATCCCATATAACACAACTGTCGAGCAGTTCCTTCTTCATGCCAATTCTCGGCCGCACACTGCAGAGGCAATGAAGACGCTCCTGCAGCGTTTCTGATGAGAAGTCTTTGATCACCCACAATACAGTCCGTAGTTGGCTCCCCCTGAGTTTCATCTCTGCTCATAAGAACCGCTGGCTATGAAGACAAAATTTTTTCACAGACAACGAGCTACAGTCCAGTGCAGATAGCTGACCGAAAGCACAGGCGGCTGCTTTCTATGACGAGGATGTTGGAAAGTTGATACAACACTACGACAACACTCAAAGTTGCGGCTATGTAGAGAAGCAGGTGGAAGGTGTACCTAACTGTTGCAAATAAAACGTTTCTGGTTTCCACTGTGGTTTCCATTTCGCGACCGATCAGCACTTACTTTCTGGACAACCCTCGTAGTAGCTGCTGTTTGAAATTAATTGCTAATAAGTGTTTTTTACATTACCTCATCGACTCATGAATTTTCCATCAGTCTAATCCACGAACAGTCACAGACCTATCGGGGAAAACTGTACGGATAGCATAGTGGTTTACTGTCAGCTAGTCCCTGGGATGGGAAAGCAACAATTTTCGTGTGTGGTAGGTCGATAAGGTGCACTTTGTGGTGTCAGTCACACAATAGTAAGATAGTGTTTGTGTTGCAGTGAGTAGCAACTCTGAATTTTGGGCATTCAGCTTAGTAATAAACTGTTCAAAAGAAGTTTCTCAAGAGGAGCAGGAGATGGAAAAATAGGCCTTGTGAAACTTCAATGTGAAATAATTGCAAAGCAATATGGCAGTCTGTTCGAATGCATTCAGTTTTGCACTTATGTGAAATCACAATGTGCTGCTGTGCAACATTCAGTCCCATGTTTCATGTGTACTAACGTCAGAGCTAGCACATGCATTGTAGCTCTGGTACCGAGCGCCGCGGAATTTGAATCCCCGCCAGATGTCATGGACGTCGAAGACCCCTAGAGGTCTCTGCACCATCGTGCCATAAGCTGTGGCGGCGCGCGCGTCCTGGCCTGCATTTAGTGTAAGGGTGCCACAGTGGAACACGTGGTTCCAGCGGCCAATAGCGTCACCCCCGATAGAGTATTTAAGAGCCGGCCTCTCGCTCAGCCAGGTAGGCAAAACCACCCCTCCCTTCCATCTCCTCGACTTCTATATCACCATTTATGGTCGTCCCCCACCCTCAAGTACCTTGGTGTCACCCTCGACCGTCGCCTCTCCTTTTTGTGTGTGCCATCGTGTTAGTGCTTTAGTGTTTCACCGCCCACGCTCCATCGTTCGCGTGTGTCATTTCAGTCATCTGTCCTCGTGTACCAGTGCTGAACGTTTTTTTTTTTTTAATTTTACTACGCCTGTGAACGGCTCCATGTTTTTTACTTAGTGTGTCTACTGTTTTTTGTCCATCATTTTGTTTTGTTTTTCTATGTCGTCCTATGTTACGCTTGTACTATCTGTGGCCGAAGAGCTGCGTAGTATTTCCGCTGCCGGCCTACCGTGTATAAGGTGCTAAAATAACAATAAAAAAAGCTCATCTAGCGAGTCTAATCGTTGCGTCAGTCTCGACACATCGCCTCGACAACAGACAGCGTGCTTATCGTTCTTTGTTTTCATTAATAGTGGACGTCATGGATTCGTTTGGTTGTCTCTGTCCCTCAGTTGCTTCTTGCATGTTGCCGTCGCAAGGTCTCTCTCCATCGTCCGTCGTTGTTTCGTGTCCGTCCTTTCCGTTCGTTTGTTTGTTCGCAGGCCGCTCTCCGTTTGGTCCCGCCGCGCTTTCTCGGCAACCCCGAGACCATTCCGGTCGCGGTCACAGCGGGTTACTACAGTAACAGGCTTGGATATTCATTGGCATGCTCTCCACAATGTGAATGAGACTTTTCTAGTCAAGCCCGTCACACTATAGGACAGTGGCCTTCCTGAGGTCATCCAGCGTGTGACGAACGTTCTCTGAGGACACACTCCAAGTTACAACTGGTTCCAAGCATACTGAATGGTGTTTATGTCCCCTCATACCGCAGGCCACTCCATTTGATTGATTCCCAGCTCTTGGAAAAAAGGTGTTCCGAGGTAGGTGCAGAATGCATTGTAGTACCGAAAGACGAATTCCTCGACGAAATGTTGACTCTAGGGCAGGGAAATGGGCTTAAACAATTCTGTCCATTACTGCAAAACCGTCAAACTCCCCCCCCCCCCCCCCCTGTAGCGATGTCAGACGATCGCTGTTAATACATCACACTGGCCCAGAACATATTTACCCACCATCGTGTTGCAACCCTGGGACTGACTGCCTGAGAAATTCATTGGCACTCTTCTACGGCGATCATTAGACATGAGCCAAATTTTGGGAAAAGAGAACCTGACACCACTGTTGAAGAGTGGATATTACCACAATATTACGACAGTCTCTCGTGCGACCCATCTTAGAATATTGCTCAAGTGTTTGGACCCGTACCGAATGGAACTAATGGGGAATACTGAACGAATACAGAGAAGGACAGGGCAAATGGTCACAGTTTTGCTAGACCTGTGGGAGAGTGTCACGGAGATGCTGAAAGAACTGAACTGCCACAATCTTTAAGTTAGACAGAAACTACTTACAAAGTTTCAAGGACTGTCTTTTATTGATGACTCTAGGAATATACTACAATGCCTTAGTTATCGCTCTTGTAGAGGTCGTGATGACAAGAGTAGATTAACTAGATTAACTGCAGCATGCACTGAGGCATTCAGTCATTCTTCCCACGCCCCATTTGTAATAAGACCCAAAAAACCCTAATAACTGGTACTATCGTACGTGTCCCTGCCATGCATTTCACAGGCATTTGCAGAGTATGGTTTGAAAGTACCTATTTCTTCAACATAATAGCTACAAATTACATGTACAAAGTTACGATTTTAATTATTTACACTATAATCTTACTTTTACTTTAATGACAGCTGAATTAGATTAGTTTAGTTAAACATTCATTTGCCAAGAGTAAGACATATGATAGTATTATTAGTACTGAAAGAAGTGTAGTTACGTCTCTTTAAAACATCATTATCAAAATTAGTTTCGATTTCAGGTGTTGCCTTGTCCACCTTCTTCGCTTGGTCTCTCTTGCATGACGATTGCCAGACGTGAGATAAATTTTGCAGCCGTGGGTGAAGAGAAATCGACGTCGTCGATACAGGTTCCATTCCAAGTGATGCCCTGGCCATATTTTTCACACATCACTGTGGTGAGGGATTCGTAATGTGATTCGTAATGGTCGCTTAGAGACCAAACTGATCGTGTGTGGACGATTGGGTACTGTCTGTATCGACACAGCGCCCACACTTGTCTACAGAAAGACAGCTTGTGTTTTTGTGCGGTTTCCCTCGCCCGAATTCCCCGAGGGTGAGTACTGTACCCTACCTTGTTTCGCAAATTCTTCTAGTTATTTCTCAAATTTGCTTTCTGCGAAGCAAACGCCTGCATAACAGCGCTGACGGGATACTTTGCTACATCTCGTTACGCAGATCCAAGAGCTATTCACGCTGGCTTATTTATCAACAACATTTATTCGCTTACGATGAAGCATTCATAACACATACTCAAGACAATCTTCAAAGGTATATGGACGAGTTTTCTAAAGCATGCAAGCTCTTCTCTATGTCTGTGACTGTAAAGAAGACTTTGATAACGGTGCAAGGATACACAGATATGCCTGCCATAATATTATATTGCTCATTATTGACTGTAGTCAAAAAATTCTACTACCTCGGCTCGTTTGTGTCAGAAGAGTTTCCTCTGGACTACGAAATAGACGCGAGAATTGGAAAAGCGGCGAGAACTTTCGAGAAGCTCTGCACAAGAGTATAAGACAGCAGACACTTCACGGTGATCGCAGAAATGCTCGTCTGTCAAATATACGTGTTAAGCATCCTCCTGTACGGTGGTAGGACATGAACATCATACATCAAACAAGAACGTAAGCTCAATGCCTTTCATCTGCAATGCTTACGAAGCATTCTAGGCATAATATGGAGAGACCACGTGACAAAGGAGATGGTCCAGAATACTGTGGAGTTATCTTGTATCACCGCTACTCTCTCGGAATGTCACTTGCGGTGGATAGGACACTTACGTCGTATCGGCCCTCCCATCTTCCCGGACGCACACTACTTAGTGAGGTAGCACGTGCCAAGAGACCAAGAAACCACCTGGAAGATCTGCTTTGTGCTTTAAAGATTGTGTAAAGCGCCGAAAGAACGGCGACAAATGGGAGGAGCTCGCCGAAGACCGCAGCAGATGGAGGAAACTCATCAAGCAGGACAGCAGCAAGTTCCACGATGGCGTCTGGCTCAACAACGAAGCTGCGAAAGGAGCGGGTAGACAAGCGTCTCAAACGAACTCCTTTTTCGGAGTGATATACGACTGCCCCACCTTTGTGTGCTAAGTGGTGTATCGCTCTAGACGCCAGACTCACTAAAGAAAGTGCCTGCATGATTTCCATTAGGAAATATAGACCACTGATGATGATGATGATGATGATGACCTACATCCATTATTTGCAGGTAGCGGCCGTCAGGTGGTATTACTGGTCGCGACTGCGAGGCAGATCTTCTATATTTTGTGTGTCGCGATAGTGACTGAATGTTGAAATGACGTCACTATTGCATATTCCAGTTAGGCTGAAAACTGCGTGGTCTGACAGCCCACCTTATCGTAAACTGACAGCACGCACAGGTCAAGCTTGAAATGAAATGAACCTTGACATACTCAGCGGTGAACATAAGCCGCACTGTCCCGCCTACTTGCCCCTCCCAACACCTCTTGATTCTCTAGCTCCTCCTGGATCTCTTTGCTTCTCTCAGAGGTGAGTGTGATGTCAGTCCACCTCTGATGACTTTGACATATCCTGTACTGCTCCATTCGCATTTTTTTTACTTATTCCAATTTTTTGGAATCCCTCCTGTTTTCTTTCATCCAGTTGTTCCCTGTTAATGAAGTTGCGTTACATATCATCTCATTCAATCTGTTTCTCTCCATCTTCGTGATGTACCTGGCAAATCTCAATCTTCTGTTTCCTATCATGCTTGAAATTGTTTCAACATTCTCATACAATTCCTGCATTGGTCCATGTCGCCAGACTTCACCTTGCATTTTCGTGCCCCAGAGTTTCTCCTCCTCCAGCCAGATACAAGCTCTCGTGCACAAGGCGCTTGTCTCCGTTGCGCACAGTGCGGTATTTCTGGTTGTTGACACATAATTTGGCGTTCCTGGATAGGTTTTTATTTCCACAGGTTTTCTTTTGCAACATATTGAAGTTTCTGCAGCATTTGGGACATGTCTGTTGCGCTCTTTTTGGTCCGTAACTTGCCCGTTATGTTTCCCCCCAGGTAATGGAAGCTGTTCACATTGTCCACCATTTGATCTTCAGTCTTCCAGTTGATGATTGCATTGAGGACCTTGTTCTTATTGTACGCCGTATCGATTATATACAAGAGTAGTTACACAGATTTAATTATCACTTCTCCTGCCG
This sequence comes from Schistocerca americana, assembly GCF_021461395.2. NCBI lineage: Eukaryota > Metazoa > Arthropoda > Insecta > Orthoptera > Acrididae > Schistocerca > Schistocerca americana. The sequence continues at coordinate 101,599,127 of NC_060126.1, forward strand.
TTATGGCCGAGCGGTTCTAGGTGCTTCAGTCCGGAACCGCGCTGCTGCTACGGTCGCAGGTTCGGATCTTGCCTCGGGTATGGATGTGTGTGACGTCCTTAGGTTAGTTAGGTTTAAGTAGTTCTAAGTCTAGGGGACTGATGACCTCAGGTGTCAAGTCCCATAATGCTTAGAACCATTTGAACCAATTTTGAATTATCACTTCGAAAAAGTCATGCTCAGACTGTGAAACCTGGTAATTGAGTGTTAGTACTTCTTTTCATCTTCAGCTTTCAATGCGTCACACTTTCCTCAACGATGGATGATTTGGTGGAGCAATTGATTATAGAAGCCTGCATTTTGGCTCTTCAGGAAATTTTGCATCTCGCCGTGATTTTGCAAATGTGTTATTGCTAATATTTGTTTCCTCGGCATAAGTTCGTGGCCCAAAGCATATTTCTGTGCCTAACGTTTCTTCTCCAATGCTGGGGGCACCATTAGAGGCCTTAGCAACCCATAAATCAGTTATAGTCTCAAACAAGCTCAAGGAGCCGAACTTTTTACATGTCCCCACGCAACGTCCGCTTCGTGACGTCACCAGACCGCTGCCTGGGATCGCGAAGTCACGCTGACGTATGTTAGGGATCTCGTAGTGAAGTTGTTTTTGCGCTGTTGAATTTCTATGGCCCCTCTGCAAATTCAAGCTTAATGATGATTAGACGTTACTAAAACTACAGCGTCAGAGATACGAATTTGGTGGCTTCCTGGTCCCAGAGCATGATCCGCTACTGCTATTTATCCGTTTTGTCCAAGCGACAATTCATCTCGTGTTTCTTAAAGCGGATGCTGATCCGTTACTACTGCTATTTATCCATCTTGTCCAAGCGACAATTGATCTTGTTCTTCTTAAAGCGGGTGTTAATGCTTCTTGATGTAGTTGCTATTTGCATTTAGCCATAAGTACAAGGGATTTTACTCCTGCCATGGAAAGTGCCAGGACCAGATGGAAAATAAGAAAGATTGAAGTTAGACAAGTCGTGGGTTTTAGTGCTTCACAGTGGCACCGACAAAGGTCGTCAGACGCCATTGCCTGAGGTCGCCCGATAACATTGGCCGTCAGGTTGGTTACGATGCATCCAATCTCCTTCGCCGGTTTTTGGAGGAATCAAGGAGGTTAGGTCAGGTTATTATGTTAAATTCTATTCCATGTACGAAGTAGGTTAGCTTTTAACCTCCAAGTGTGGGATGGGTACTGTAGTATCCTCGTCGCCTCTATACAGTCTTGTACCATAAGGAATTAAGGGAGAGCAGGATGGCCGGTATCCGCTTCCTACAACACAAATGCACACATGGATTTATATGGTTCTTTATTTACATAACTGAAAGTATTTGCTTAACTGGAATAGAGTCCATGTGTTATGGTACAACCTCATCAGCAATAATTCTCTTGCAGACAATATTGGTAATCTTGCTATTACAACTTTAGTCTCACTACAAGTCCCGCTATGATCACTACTTTGGTCGCTATGTACTGTCGTAGCCTGAGTGAGTCAGTGCTCCCACCAGTCAGCGGTGGCGGCCCAAATACATGCTGTCGAGAGGGCGTTGGCGGCGTGTTGCTTGTTGGTGTGTCTCTGGCCTGTCTCGTGATAGGCGCGCTTGATCCTGCGCCTACTATCGATCTTCGCGCTATATCTTTGACGACCGGTGTGTTGACGACAGATTACGCCGGCACAGGTACCACGATGCATCTATGCTTGGAGACAGGTGCTGCAATGCGACGTTTACTACTAAAAAGATGCAGAATGGGTGTAAATAAGCTGTGACTATCTCGAAAGGAATGTGGCGAGTACTGTACACTTTTTCATCAGCTACCGGGGTTCCGAGACAAGTTTTATGAATATGTGAGATGAAGGGAAAAACCCCCTGCCACAAAAGTTACAAACGCTTTAACTTTATGACACTGCTTTCCTTCTACCACCGCCGATTACCGTCAGAAAGGGCTACCACCTTCGAATTTAACGTGATTTACTTGATTTTTTACTATTTGTACATGAGTATTATGAACATACGTAGCTCCAGAGACACACCGTGTTAAGGATCTCTCCAAAACACGGTGTTCCGAGTATGGTTTATTATGATTCACTGATAGGATGTACGACTTAGGTGTATAAAGTTTTTGCCAATGAGATTATGAGCACATAAAGGTTAAGTTACGCTGTGAAAGAAAATGATGTTTCTGTTGTGTGATGCATGGATAATTTTGTGTTAATAAGCAAATACTATTTAATTAATAAATGGTAGATTTGTGGTTTCACAGCAGCTCACTTTATTCTGCGAATGGTGAAAATTAATGCTATACTGGCAGCATATTCAGATAATCGGATTCTGGTACTGGAATCTTTAATGCTCTTCAAACATTTACCCAGGGGATTTGAGAAGGGAAGTAACAAGGTTCCTGGTGGCAGTGTAACTTCAGATTGAGTGTAGCTTTTAATAAAGAAAATCAACTGTGTTACAGTGTCTTTTATTTCACTTGCACAAAAAATAGCTGCAAATTCGGTGTGGAATAAATTTAATATTTGGGGTTCAAGAGTGAAGATAGCTTTAAATCAGCTTTTAAATTAGTTCTTAGCGCATCGTAAATAGCACCCAACATATAAGACAAAAAATTCGAAACTGAAATTTTCAGAACGAGGTCTAGAGTTAATTATTCGAAAGATTTAATGACCATACGTCGAATATCGGTGGTGTCACTTCTAGTTTTACTTGAGTCAGAAGTGCATCTTTAATGTATCGGATTTCTTAATGGAGCTCAAATCATACTTCTACAATTACTCGAAATTAACTTTCGTTATCTGAAAGCGTTTCACTTTGGGTTTTCATCTTTACATACTGGAGATTGTTAATGATGACCCTGAAAAACAAGATTACAAACACTATGTTTTGCTGAATTGATTTGAAGTTGTGATGATTTAAGTGAATTAAGCTTCAATGACTATCATTCGGCATACTTGTGAAAGACCAACATAAAGTTTAGAATAATGTACCCTGAACATCTAGGGCTCTGAAAAGTGGAGACACATACACCACAACTGACAACCACTTCATGTAACAGAATCACCACCTTACTGGTATAAAACCGCCAGTAAGTAATAATAATACTTTGTTGACAGATAATGTGCATCTACCATATCTCAAAAAAGATCCATTTCAGTACCCTTCAGCAAAAGATACGCCATCCTTCTCTCTTGAACATATAATTTTTGAGATTACGGTCTATACCTAAAATTTCCGATAAAAATTTTACGTATTTCTGGTTCCCAATAAACCTGTAATTTTAGTCCATAGATACCGAACTATATCCCGAGTATGATATTTTAATGCTCAGGATGCCACAAACTCACTCTTTCTTGGATTATACTTACCAGTTTCTCACGGTCCATATTTCGTATGTGAGAACATCGATCGATTTGACCAAGGAAAATAAACTGATGATGTGAATCTCAGCGATTGACGTCGGAAATCTATACGTTCGGACGATGTGATCGACTACAGCGTCTCTGCGGTCATAGTGGCGTGGTGATCTGAAAATATTGGCCGTCTTCTGCCGACGTCGGTCGGTCGTCGGCGGAATCCACCTATATCGGTACTACTATGAGGGCAGGCTTAAACAGCGGTCTGAAAACGCCATGAACCGCCCGTTGTGTGAATACATATAAACAGTAAGGCTTCCTGACCAAAACTGCTTTCAGGGTTGTTATAGCCTCTGACGATGTCTCCAGCACTGGAAGACGAAGGGGTAGAGATATACGCTTTGGACCACGGCCTAATGCTCATAAAACAAATCTCAGCAATAATGCCACAACGTTTTTCACATCACCGACACCTGTTTTTGAAGTTGCTTTGTGACTGAGCTATGTTCTGTGACTGCCAGGGACGATGCGACGAAGCATCTGCAGGCGCTGAAGGACCGCGCGAACCAGGACCAGATGGCGCAGACCAAGGAGATCAACAAGCTGCAGCGCTACTGCGGCCGGCAGACCATTATCCGCGACTTCATGGCCACCAAGGGACACCAGAGGATCACCGCGGACGTCGTAGCCCAGAGGATACAGAAGAAAGGTGCGCAAATCCGCTAGTTTTCTCTATAATTGTAGGTGATGCAACGTCCTCCAGCAAATTTACTCCCAACGGACTCAAGCAGTTGTCAGAAACGGAAAACACTTCCCCTTTGTGATCAACTACTCGACATTGAACGTCCCCACAAGTTTATGTGCATTACCTCGCCCAAGGTTTGTAAAAATGATACTTGGAGAATATATTTTCATCCCTAACAGACAACGTTGGTTCGAGGGCGTGAGACGGTTTTGTCGAATCCTCCGCTCCTTTTGTCAGTCTAAGATCGTATCAACATCAGTCAACATGTAATCAAGTTGTATAACTTCCCGTTGTTGGCAGCCACCCACAGATGATAGTTTCTGAGGAGCCTGCCCTGGCCTGCAGGGTATATATCACTAACACCCCTCTGGAATTTGAACTGACATCACACCCTGCCTCGAACGTAGAAAGCACCGGCTTCTCCCTACTTTCAGTGGGTCCCTGATTCATTAGGAGAGGTGAATAGGGGATACAACTCGAATTTAAAAATGGGCTAGAACTAACAACTGGGTTATTCTGAGAACAGAGTTGCAAACAAAAGTCGAGAGCGGTCTTCATTGACATAATTTCCATACCAACTAACACGTGGCACATCAATAAGGACATGACCCAGAGATAAATAGTCCCTGCATAGAAGACATTCAAGGGAAATTTAAACCAAGCTTACGCTAATGTTGCACCTGAAAGAGTGTGCATGAATGCATTAATAGTTTCTACCATGCTAGAGAGAGAGTACCGAACCGATGAGATCACGGTGGACGTGACAATGGGGCTGATGGCGGTGATTTATTACTGTCATGCCGTACGAAAATAGACTCGCCGGCACAACGGTGGGTCCTTCGGTTTGTTCCGGGAGGAGATTGCAAGGAGCTGTAACACAGAAACTATTGGTCAACTTTATTACAGCATACAAGGTGACATAAAAGTCCGTTAATATTTCAAAATGTACTAATTCACGGAATAATGTAGGTAGAGAGTTAAAACTTGACACACCTACCTGAAATACAGGAGGTTTTGTTGAAACCGAGAACGAGTGCAAAAACCGGCCAACAGATGGGATGGAAATACGGGGTACTGCTTTCCAAACTGCGGTATGCCGATATGTTTCAAGATCGCTGCACGTCTAGCCTGGCTGATAATCACCTGCTGGGAGGTACGACTTTTACGCAGCCTGGCACTCCACCCCTTATTGCTACACGGGTGAAAAACCTCTTGCGCACATCGTCTGGTGAGGATTGCGTGCAGAGCCGCCACATCCGTCATGTTTGGTCTCCCATGTCCCCAGGCCTCAATCCGTGTGATTATTGGTTGTGTGGTTACCTGAAGTCGTGAGTCTACTGCGACCATCCGACCGATCTCATTAGGGATGCTAAAAGGCAACATCCGACTGCAGTTTCTCACATGCCTATTGATATGCTGTAGAGTGTCCCTCGACCACAAGTATTATTGGTGAATGGCGGCTGACATATTGGGCATTTGTTATAAAGAACATCGTACTTTCTAAAAAAATCGATTGTTAGGCTAATTACTGCTTTGTATCATATGAGGCACCGTCTGCTCGTAATTTTCAGTACATTTTTTGATTTCAATAAAACCCCATATTATTTCTAGCATGTGTGTTAGTTTTTACCTTTCTACTTATGTTGCTCCGTGCAGTTTTTAATTTACAATTAGTAACGGGCTTTTGTGTCAAATTGTAGATATAAAGATTTACACTACTGGCCATTAAAATTGCTACACCAAGGAGAAATGCAGATGATAAACGGGTATTCATTGGACAAATATATTATACTAGAACTGACATGTGATTACATTTTCACGCAATTTGGAGGCATAGATCCTGAGAAATCAATACCCAGAACAACTACCTCTGACCGTAATAACGACCTTGATACGCCTGGGCAGTGAATCAAACAGAGCTTGGATGGCGTGTACAGGTACAGCTGCCCGTGCAGCTTCAACACGATACCACAGTTCATCAAGAGTAGTGACTGGCGTATTGTGACGAGCCAGTTGCTCGGCCACCATTGACCAGACGTTTTCAATTGGTGAGAGATCTGGAGAATGTGCTGGCCAGGGCAGCAGTGGAACATTCTCTGTATCCAGAAAGGCCCGTACAGGACCAGCAACATGCGGTCGAGCATTATCCTGCTGAAATGTAGGGTTTCGCAGGAATCGAATGAAGGGTAGAGCTGCGGGTCGTAACAAATCTGAAATGTAATGTCCACTGTTCAAAGTGCCCTCAGTGCGAACAAGAGTTGATCGAGACGTGTAACCAATGGCACACCATACCATCACGCCGGGTGATACGCCAGAATGCCGATGACGAATACACGTTTCCAATGTGCGTTCACCGCGATGTCGCCAAACACGGATGCGACCATCATGATGCTGTAAGCAGAACCTGGATTCATCCAAAAAATGACTTTTTGCCATTCGAGCACCCAGATTCGTCGTTGAGTACACCATCGTGGGCGCTCTTGTCTGTGATGCAGCGTCGAGGGTAACCGCAGCCATGGTCTCCGAGCTGATAGTCCATGCTGCTGCAAACGTCGTCGAACTGTTCGTGCAGATAGTTATTGTCTTGCAAACGTCCCCATCTGTTGACTCAAGGATCGAGACGTGGCTGCACGATCCGTTACAGCCATGCGGATAAGATGCCTGTCATCTCGACTGCTAGTGATACGAGGCCGTTGGGATCCAGCACGGCGTCCGTATTACCCTCCTGAACCCACCGATTCCATATTCTGTTTGTGTATGAGAAATCGGTTGGAAACTTTCCTCATGTCAGCACGTTGTAGGTGTCGCCACCGTTGCCAACCTTGTGTGAATGCTCTGAAAAGCTAATCATTTGCATATCACAGCATCTTCTTCCTGTCGGTTAAATTTCGCGTCTGTAGCACGTCATCTTCGAGGTGTAACAATTTTAATGACCAGGAGTGTATTTAGCTTTCTACAATCTATCTCCACAGGAATGTTCCATGTATTTACAACTGTCTCTCAGTGTTAAAGTATCACTTGGTACAGATTTATTTACAAGACTGTTCAGTTGGAGAATGATTGACGTAATGTTCACATAAAATTCTTGCTGAAACATTTAATACATTGCTGAACTATCTAAGGCGATGCTGTCGTCTTCATCGTTAGCCGCGAACTGAGCCGAGTGTTCCTGTCCTCGACCTTAAGTTAGGTCATCGACTGCGGTGGCATGACGAACGTCTGGGAGGCGTGGCTACGCCGGCGGTTTTCATACATCGGGGCTGCATGCAGCAACTGTACTCTTCTGCGGTTTCATTGCGTGGTGCCAACACTGCATTGGCGTTATGGATGCAAACTAGCTACTGAGAGAATGATTAGGGTGGTTCCGGCGCACCGGAGTTCTATGGCCTTGATGACACTGCACTTCAGTGAACCTCATACCTTAAAAACAGGGCCGAGGACTGGTACTTGTTGCAGCGTAAGAAACTGCTGACGGAGGTTTCTCATTCTGCCTCACTTCCATTGAAAATGGTTGTCCCTGTACCTCCATGCTCCCAAGGCTGGATAAGTAGCCTTTGGGAACTTTATATGCATTCCACCGATTGCCACCATTTTGAGGAAATTATCAAATTTTCTCTGAATGAGGGCGACTGAAATCCAATTACAGATTTCTTAGTCTTAGTTTTAGCAGGATGTAGGGCTTTGGAGAGGAGGGTCATAAACAGGAGCAGGAAGTACGCAATGTAATGAAGGTTGATTTGCTAAAGGACATAAAGAAAGTCAGTTGGGAGCCTTCGCGAGGATAATACGAGAGTCATGGGACGGAGCTGGTGGCTTGAAAAGTTATACTGAGTGTGTTTAAGTCGGGAGTGAGTGATCCCTAAGGATTAGTAATGTTGTCTCCCTGCGAAGAAAGTTTGGAAAGTTCGCAAGTGCGTTTCCAAGAGCGGGCGTGGGAGCTACGTAGGTATTTGTCTGCTTTCAAGGCAGTGTTGAAGTTTAGTGGTCGTACACAATGACTCGGCAAAGACAGTGGCCTCTTTCTGCTGAGATACTCAATGTCAGCGACTCGTTAAATAAGTATCTAAGTGTTAGGGATGCATGAATGTGAAGAGACTGCTGGACGGAAGCATGGTGAGCTCCATGGTTTTTCACAATGTTTCTGATGGCGATTAGCTGGAACTCCGGGTTAACGAACGAAGCAGGATTGAAGAAGTCTAATAAAATAGGATAAATTCCGTTTGTTCCAATGGAAACTTGAAGAGTGGTGTTCTCATGTGTGTAATTACTCTTGCTGACTTTAGACTGTCATTCTGTTTCGTTTATGGAGGCACTAACCCAAAAACAAAAGAGCACAAATCAATGAACGACAACGCGACATTCACCGCGAAACATGAGCACCCTACGAATAACACAAAGTTCCAAATCGAGAAAGTATACTGTGTAAGGGAACCATAACCTATGACCGAAAAAGTGGGCTCCAAAAGCCGTGATGAAAAAGCAATGCGACTGATGACCTCAGAAGTTAAGTCGCATAGTGCTCAGAGCCATTTGAACCATTTTTTGAAAAAGCAATCCAGCGCATCGATTGCAAGTTCGATTGCAACTTCTGTTAACATGAAAGGAAAAACAGATGTCATCAGAATGTGGAACGAGGAACGCAGAAGGCTGACAGTAAAATGCAGAATAAATCATCGTTAATCAAAACTGTCATTCAGTCTATAAATACTGAAAGAACGACAAGTATCATCTACTCGTAATGATTACAATACAACAGTTGCTGATGCTTTGTCAAAACAAGCGAAGAGCATCTATGTTCAAGAGGTTTTGAAATTTAGGTGGTCTTTAGACGGAGTGAAACCAAAATAACAATAAGAACTACACACAACTATGTGAAGGACTGAGTCTCTACACATATCCTCGAGTTCTTGCAGTTTAACCTTATTACTATTTAGTTCCTCACAGTTTCACACTAATGGCTCCTTTAGGCTTATTAGAATATGTATTCGTATAGGAATGATCGAAGTGTAGTCGCTAGAACAATCCACCACTTGAAGTTGTACTCCGTTTTGGGTTCAATATAACTCGAAAATGGAAGCTGATTTTACTTTCATGCTGTATCCTTACTACTTATCGAATTATTTCTCAACTCCTCTGATTGTTGTGTGCCCTGCCTTGTGAACTTTATCAAGCGTTGTGACAGAAGACAGTCAGTGCTGAATGCAGACATGCGCAAAGATATCCGCGGTTCCAGGAGGGCATGCTCTCCATACCATTATTATTAAAATAATATAGGCCTCTTTCTGCTGAGAAACTCAATGTCAGTGACTCGTTAAATAAGAATCTGAGTGTTAGGGATGCATGAATGTGAAGAGACTTCTGGACGGAAGCATGGAGAGCTCCCTGCTTTTTCACAATGTTTCGGATGGCGATTAGAATAAGAATCTGGTGCCACATAACACCGCAGAATCATTAAATGTTAATTTTCCCACTTCATAGTAAAATGCGTGCTATGGAATAAGTAGAATAAATAGATTATATGCTTCTCGGAAAACTAATTTACTCGTGTACTACTTTTGAGTGCAGAGAAGCTCCTTAGCTCTTTGTTGTGCGTTGCATAGATTGTGGTATCTGCTCATATTACTTGGTGAGGAAGTTCTTTTTTTTGGGATCGAAGTGGAGTGAACAGTCTATTTCCGATTAATATTCATACGACTAATGAAGTGATACTAGTTTTATTTATTCCATCAGATATGGGGCAAGCCTTACACCGTCAACTTGAAGAACGTGCTGATAATGATGCCTGCACACTGCAGCCTGAGTAAAAATGATGGCTTTGTATTTATATGTTAGCCTCTACCATAATGCTCGGTCAGCCAACTTTAACACGTGGCTATGGCACTGCGCACCCTTCATCACTTCACGTGTCCCGAGTCACGTCCTCAAGTGCGCACTGCCAATTTTAAATATATAATGCGTCAAATATTTAATTAAAGGAATATGCGTGGCACGAGTTGAGCAAAAACCAATTTTGTTACTTTCTGCCAGGTTAAAATAATTCACGGGGATATTTATGCTTTTTCTATTGTTTCATTTGTTTTAACCCTGTTGGTATTCATTTATATATACCGCGCGCGCGAACATACACGTACACACAATCACACACACACACACACACACACACACACACACACAGTGTCTATCGAGCGAGGTGGCGGAGTGGCTAGTACAATGGACTAGCATTCAGGGACGATGGTTCAAATTCCCGTCGAGTCACCCAGATTAGCTCTTCCGTGATTTCCTTAAATCGCCCCAACCAAATGCTGGGATGGTTTCTCTGAAAAGGGATTTCGTTCCCCATCCTTTCGTAATCCGAGCTTGTGCTCCGTCTCTAAGGACCACGTCGTCGACAGGATATTAAACTCTACTCTTCCTTCTGTGCTTCATTGCGTCCAGTGAGAGAGAAGACCGATATCTGTCGGAAAACACACGTGGTTTTGTATTTCACAATCCCTGTGCACTGAGAGGTTTGCCAGTGTCCTGGAGGGGCAAGAGCTGTGGGAAGGAGACTGAAATATGTTAAGCTTTTCTGCTGGAGAGCTACGACAATGGAATGCTCGACTGATTGTGAGAAGATAACTACAAGGATTTTGCGGAAGGATATACGGCTAATAACCAATCCATCCGCCACAAGTGTGCATGATTTCTCAAAGGCGACGTAGCATTGATTCTGCAAAGTTCTTCAATGTTGTAGACTGATGGTTCATCTTCTACCGAGCGCTTTCTATATTCGTCCAAAGGTCACTTGCGTTTCCAAATTCACGTGACAATGGTCTCGAATTCTCTGTCCACATATTCTCCATTGGGGAAGTCCGGTGATCGTGGAAGGAACGCCTTTGGCTTGATTTTGACTTGGAAACAATATTGAACAGCTCTGCGCTGATGGATTGTAGTGTGACCGTGTAAATGAATTGACACCAGTTCATTTTTAAATAAAGGATTTATAATTAACCAAGTTTGACTCCATATGAGTAGGTGTGTACAGCGACTGTAGTATATTTGAAAGAAAGAAGAGGAATTCAGTAATCAGTTGCCAGCTCAATCTCTGTTTTTACTGCACATGTAGATTTCAATTATTGAATAATTACTTTCAGTGCTTTTAAATCGAGTCATATAATGTCGTCAGGTTTTTGACAACATATACTACAGCACTGTAAACAACAGTTTCAATTAGAATCTGGTCACGTACACCTTAAAGTCGTATAGTAAAGGGCAGGATTCGTGACTAATTGCTGGATTCCTTTCCCATTTTTTTTTTTTGGCATTTGTATTTGGTACGCTATATCAGTATTTTAAATACTGTGCAAGAATTCTGTTACTGTCATACTAGAGGTATTCGGAAAGTAAGGTCCTATCGATCGCGAAATGGAAATCACAGTGAAAATCCGATGAAGCTTTGTATAGATTTGTTGGGCAGTGTCTCTAGTATTCCCGTTGATCGCGTCACGTCGCTCTTTTCAGTTCTAACCACACAGTGAGTACGGAAATATATCTACAAATAGTCTCTCACCAACTATGAGTGCCTATGAGAGATTTTGCCTGATTTCATGCAGCCCACACAGCGTAGCTGTCATGCATCTCCTTCTTCATGACAACTCTCAGCCGCACTCTGCAGGGCAATGAAGATGCTCCGGCAGCGTTTTCGATGGGAAGTATTTGATTACCGATCATACAGGCCGGCTTGGCTCCCTCTGATTTTCATCTCTGTACACATGAATTGCTCGCTACGAAGATCACATTTCGGCATAGAAAACAAGCTGCAGATCAGAGTAGAGAATGACGAGAGTATTGGAAAGTTGGAACAGCGCTACGATAAATGTCTGAGTCGGAGTGGCGACTGTGCAGGGAAGTAACTGGAAGCAAATAAAACATTTTTGATCTTCACTGTGGTTACTATTTCGCGACCAACCGTACGTTACTTTCTGAATAGCCCTCGTACGTAGAGGTCTAGATTAAACTGTGTGTAGCATTCGCATCTGCACACTGACTGGTGAGCAATTCCACGCACAACCGCGTCCCACGGCTGATTTAGGCTCAACTGTCATGTGCTATTGGCATAGGCATCTGCCTGCTGTAATGAAAACAGTTCCGAGTACCAAGCAAGCACAACAACAGCAATAACAAGGCTTCTTGTTAACGCCTGGAACTCAGGACTCGATCGTTACAGGTATCACTCTCGCCGCCTGTCGTAGTTGCAAATGGTGACAAGAGGCGCAACCACCGCGGTACAACTACCCTCTACAAGTCATGTGCCGGAAAACAGTCTGCACTCTGTACCTCCACCTCAGCACTACTTAGGCCGGCGCACGGCCTCGGAAGAGTCAGTTCCTCATTGGCATTAACCCCGAGCAATTACTCCGAACGCGCTCCGGTCACTCATTCGGATTATACTCCCGGCCACCGCCTATGCCGGACGGACCACTCTCTCGCCAGGCACTGACCTACTGACTTAGGCCTTATACTACACTTCGTTCTGTTAGAGTTTTTCATGGCAAACTTTCTACAGGGCTGACCGCGATTATCGATTGTCAGCCAATAGCGTTCTTGCAGCTGTTAAGACTAATGTCAAATGAAACTATATGGTTCAAGAGACCTTTTAAAGCCGCAAGCATCTATGATGTACATACATGCTGATCGAGACGACTGGTGAATGTTCGTACCAAGGCTGGGGTTCGAATCTGGGTGTGCTCACTAGGCAGATGCACTAACCACTACGCTACGCTGACACAGTGGCTTTGCACATCTGCACGGACTATCCTAGCAGGACTCGCTCCCCAATCCAAATTCCCATTTACGCCTCAGTAAACTTGGTATTCCCCCTAAATTCGAAGAGCATTGCAGAGGCTCTCCAGCTGTATTGCAATTGCACCCCAGCATTGAACGAAATGGGAACTCCTCCCTGAGACCCAGGCATAGATGATATAATTAAATGAAACCGTATGGTCCCAGAGACCTTTTCAGATTCCATATATCTGTGAAGTATATATGCAGACTGAATCAACGGATGATCTCATATTCATTAGGCATATGCTACGGTGCTATTCCAATAGAGCTGGAGAACTTCTGCAGTGCTATTTGAGTTTAGGGGAAATACCAAGTGGGTTGAAGCGTGGCTGGGAATTTATACTTAGAGTGGAAGTGTGCTAAGGTTGTCCGTACAGTTGTGAAAACCCACTGTGCCACGGTAGCCTAGTGGTTGGCACATCTGCCTAGTGAGCGCGAGACCCGAGTTATAACCCCAGCCTTGGTACAAGTTTTCATTTATCGCTTCAATCTGCTTCCATACATCATATGATTAATGTATCATACTATATCACTTTTGCATTTCCGAAAATAAATGTGTTATCACTTGCAGTCTACTCAAGTGCTGTTTTATCTGTACGTAGCGAACCCCAGAGTGTAACAGTTTGGCAACGAGGATAAAGTTTCGACCAAGGCTCAAAGCCTCGTCCTCCATATCAGAATGGCGACGACGGAAAACTCTTGTTTGCGATGTTTCCTTCGTTGGCGACGTAGGATCCACGCTGCTCTGTGCATTTTCATCGTTGGCGCAGAGGGTAACCGATTTCATTTGCCCAGTGCCTGAATAGGCGACGGTCATAGCATTTTCAGTCTCATCTGCCATACCGCCACTGCCTCCTCCAACCGCCCTGACCTGCTTCCAGTTGTATCAGCACACTGCAGCTACGGCGGGTCGTCTTCTGCTGCGGACATCAGCTGCCCATCGGGCTCCAGCTCATTTCCAATACAGAGCCTCTCCACGCCCGGCCTCTGATTTATTTAAGACTGTACGGAAGGGCACCATCGCCAAAGGCAAGCACAATGAGGTGGTTGAAAACCTTTAAAAAGACAGCCGGTGTCAAAGACGTTCCTTTAAGTGGAGGTTTATCTGGACATGCTCCTCCACCACAGATCAAAGAGCAGCAGCTGTCCATCATGTTTCGCATAATTTGCCCCTCCCTCCCCCCCCCCCCCCCCCCCAATTGCAGTTTTAACGATCAGAATGCTCTGAATGTGCCCTGAATGACACTTTTCCTGAGAGGTGCATGGATCGTGATGGTCCCATCACATAGCCCCAGCAGTCTCCTGATGTCACGCAACTAGACTTCTTTGTGGAGTAGTGTCAAGGACCGCATGTGCACGACACGAGTCATTGATATTGCTGCCCGCCATGCAAGCAATGAAGCAGTCTGATCTGTTGATACTGCAGTGGTGACTTGTACATTGGCAGAACTCTAATATCGCCTTGATTTCGGGCATGCATTGAAATTATGGCATAACAGAAAAAAAGTTTAAGAGATGCTTTACAAGAAACCACTAAGCTCTGTCTGTAATAGTTTCCAAATTATGAATTTTTGACATGATAGCTAGAGCTTATGGATAACGTGTTGGAACAGCTGTACAGTCTTTCCATCCAGTCCTGTTTTAGGTGCAGGCCATGTCTAGTGAAACCTCGTTTATCGATAATCCCGACTGGTTCAGAAAATGGTTCAAATGGCTCTGAGCACTATGGGACAACTTCTGAGGTCGTCAGTCCCCTAGAACTTAGAACTACGTAAACCTAACTAACCTAAGGACATCACACACATCCATGCCCAAGGCAGGATTCGAACCTGTGACCTTAGCGGTCGCGCGGTTCAAGACTGTAACGCCTAGAACCACTCGGCCACAGCGGCCGGCTCCCGACTGGTAGCAGAGCAACATGTGCAAAGTCAGCTCCCAGCAGTACCACATCTAACCCCACATTTATCCATCTCACAGTTTCTGAAAGTTTTTAAAATACGCTACCTGACAAAATAAGGCAAGCACTTGGAAGGAGAGAACGAAACGAAATGAAACTTGAGGGACTGGGAGGGTATGAAATGCTATTTCAGAGGTTACAGAAGAGAGTGACATTTACAAAGAACTACATAGTGTGAACCGACTTAGCAACATGACGCTGGGCGCCTTCTGGCCGTGATGCATGCCTGATTCGGGTGTCATCCTTTCCTGAGGCAAGCTGGGCAATAACTGTTGTAACTGATCCTACACATGTTATGTAAGAGGTAGATCTGGGGTTCTTGCTGGCCGTGGGAATATCTCAACATCACAGAGACAGTTCATAGAGATACGTGCCATGTATGTACTAGCATTGTCTTGTTGAGAGACGGCGCCACGATAGTGTCGCATGACAGGTGACACATGAGGACGCAGGATGCCCATGACGAACCACTGTGCCATCAAGGCTCCCTCATTTACTACCAACGGTGAACTGAAGTAATACCCGTTGGCTCCCAACACCATGACTCCAAAATAACATCGCTGTGCTTCTCTAAAACTTTGGATGAATGGGACCTCTGTCCAGATCGTCGCCATTTTAGACGACTGTGGTCATACATGGTAGTATAGAACCGCGATTGATCGCTCAACATGATGCGGCGCATTTCATCAACAGTCCATGCTCCCCGATCATGGCCCCATGACAAACGTAGACGTTGTGTTGTGGTGCAAGGGCAGCCTACGCATTGGATGATCAAATGGAGACCCATAATGAAACCCCTTTCACATTCTGTCAGGTGCTGATAACACTGTCTCACTGGAGTACAGGGTATCTCTGTGTCCTTGACAATGTTTACACAAAATCTGATGCTGTTCGTGCCCCTTATATACCGATCAGGCACGGTAACAACAGTAAACACCAAGAACACTAATACACACGGGTGGTCATTCCACCTGTCAGGGAGAATTGCTACTCTAACCTTTGCTATACCAACCGATGGTGTGTACATCTAGGATATTTCATTAACATCCGACCATGTCTTTTGGGTGTTTCACTTCTTTTATCATGTAGTGTATATTTGCATTTAACATGCCAAATCTTAAGTTTGTGTTTATGCAAAATAATTTATTCTTTATGCTAAAATATTGTTCTAATTGATACTTCAGAACTTCAAAAGGAAGAAATGAAGAAGCTTAGGGAGAAGTATCAAAAGATTCTAGATGACATTAAGGAGTTTACTGATCAGCATGACGTCGATGCACTAACCGTGCGCTTCATAGAAACTCAAGAAGAAAACTTTGCTCAGTTTAACTGTTTGAACGACATGTACAATGAGGTAAGCAAGTGTCAGTGATTCCAACGTTAATTTTACATTACATAGAGCTAACATCTTTCTGCACTAAACAGCATCAGTCATATACTTTGACAAATGGGAGTGAGGCTGAGGAGAGCAGAATGACACAATCTGTGTATCCACGGGATAGCGTATACGAAAATACAGTACTGGCCATTAAAATTGCTTCTCCAAGAAGAAATGCAGATGATAAACGGGTATTCATTGGACAAATATATTATACTAGATCTTACATGTGATTACATTTTCATGCAATTTGGCTGCTTAGATCCTGTTAAATCAGTACCCAGAACAAACACCTCTGGCCGTAATAACGGCGTTGATACGCCTGGGCATTGAATCAGACAGAGCTTGGATGGCGTGTACAGGTACAGATGCCCATACAGCTTCAACACGATAGCACAGTTCATCAAGGGTAGTGACTGGCGTATTGTGACGATCCAGTTGCTCGGCCACCATTGACCAGACGTTTTCAGTTGGTAAGAGATCTGGAGAATGTGCTGGCCAGGGCAGCAGTCGAACAGTTTCTATATCCAGAAAAGCCCATACAGGACCTGCAACATGCGGTCGAGCATTATCCTGCTGAAATGTAGGGTTTCGCAGGAATCTAATGAGGGGTAGAGCCACGGGTCGTAACACATCTGAAATGTAACGTCTACTGTGCCGTCAATGCGAACAAGAGGTGACCGAGACGTGTAACCAATGGCACCCCATTTGCCGGGTGATACGCCAGTATGGCGATGACGAATACACGCTTCCAATGTGCGTTCACCGCGATGTCACCAAACACGGATGCGACCATCATGATGCTGTAAACAGAACTTGGATTCATCCGAAAAAATGACGTTTGCCATCCGTGCACCCAGGTTCGTCGTTGAGTACACCATCGCAGGCGCTCCTGTCTGTGATCCATCGTCAAGGGTAACCGCAACTATGGTCTCCGAGCTGATAGGCCATGCTGCTACAAACGTCGTCGAACTGTTGGTGCAGATGGTTGTTATTTTGCAAACGTCCCCATGTGTTGACTGAGGGATCGATACGTGGATGCACGATCCGTTACAGCCATGCGGATAAGATGCCTGTCATCTCGACTGCTAGTGATACGAGGCCGTTGGGATCCAGCACGGCGTTCCGTATTACCCTCCTGAACCCACCGATTCCATATTCTGTTAACAGTCATTGGATCTCGACCGACGCAAGCAGCAATGTCGCGATACGATAAACCGCAATCGCGATAGACTACAATCCGACCTTTATCAAAGTCGGAAACGTGATGGTACGCATTTCTCCTTCTTACACGAGGCATCACAACAACGTTTCACCAGGCAACGCCGGTCAACTGCTGTGTGTGTATGAGAAATCGGTTGGAAACTTTCCTCATGTCAGCACGTTGTAGGTGTCGCCACCGGCGCCAATCTTGTGTGAATGCTCTGAAAAGCTAATCATTTGCATATCACAGCATCTTCTTCCTGTCGGTTAAATTTCGCGTCTGTAGCACATCGTCTTCGTGGTGTGGCTCTGAGCACTATAGGACTTAACTTCTGAGGTCATCAGTCCCCTAGAACTTAGAACCACTTGAACCTAACTAACCTAAGGACATCACACACATCCATGCTCGAGGCAGGATTCGAACCTGCGACCGTAGCGGTCTCGCGGTTTCAGACTGTAGCGCCTAGAATCGTTCGGCCACCCCGGCCGGCTCTTGGTGGTGTAGCAATTTTAATGGTCAGTAGTGTAGGAAGAAAAATTTGAGAAGTGTTGGATGAAGAAGATACTGGTATGAGCAAACAAGTAAGTAAGTCTAACTTTGCATGATGTAAATGCAGACAGAATGACGAGAGACAATGTGCGTAGCATTTGTGGTCTAAGTCAAGGACTTCGACGATTAATGAGGGCCTTAAACGTTCAACCCGAGACAGGTGGGGATAAAGTGTACTGGTATAAACAGGGTGTTAGGAATAGTTAGGAATATACGTACAGTTATTGTGGCAATTGTTATCTTGGTACGTTCCCATTTCAATGCGTTATTTGTTTTTTCTCTGCATGTAACAGTCTTCCCGCAAACACATCGCATCATTTACCATCTGATGCACTGTGCGTAGTTGTAACTGTGCAATGAAATGGGCTATGTCTGAGAGTCTAGGCTATCCGTTTCGTGTCCACGTGTCCACACTTCAGTACCTGAGCTGCTGCCCAGGGGAAAATAAACTATAATGACTTCCTTGTGACACGCGTAGTTGGAGATACTAACCAAACTAAGAACATACTACTCACACTAACTATAATTATTAGTGTGCAAATGATGTAAACACTGATGTAACATTAATCAGTGCACTCTCCTTAGTCATTCCTTACAGCCTGATGTAGTGTGGGTCGCATAAGACGTAACACTCCTTTTACACTGTGAAAAGCTGAAGACATGGAAAAGAGGTTTTCAGCGCATGACGGTATACAGTGGGGCACATAATTTTGCTATATAGGGAACACACTCGTTTTTTTTTTATCGACCGAGATATTGAAGAAAGTATTTTCTTTTGTTTAGAACGATATGGGTATCTAATGGCATCCGAAAGCTGTGGAAGATACGAATACAGTCTTATAACGCTTGTTAATGTTAGCGTTAAAATCTGTCGCAAAATCTGAGAAACGTGCTGAAATTGAAATTCAAGTCAGCCGGACTCTGACATTTGGCGTGTAAAAAACTGTGAACTGGGGCTGTCACACCAGGCTCTAGCTTTATATGCAGCGACAAGACAGGCCGACACTACTAAGATAAAACGTATTTTGGAATCAAAGTCATGAAAGGCTGATACTCAAAAAAATGAGAGAAAAAGTAATGAATTATTTTCATGAATGTCGGAGTGTAAATAATCAGTGTACGGGTCCAAGAACAGCAGGGTAGTAAGGATGACAAGTATGGACAGCTGGACACGAGGATGTAGAGTGTGAAGTGCTGGGGTGTTCAAAATGTTCAAATGTGTGTGAAATCTTATGAGACTTAACTGCTAAGGTCATCAGTCCCTAAGCTTACTAACTACTTAACCTAAATTATCCTAAGGACAAACACACACACCCATGCCCGAGGGAGGACTCGAATCTCCGCCGGGATCAGCGGCACAGTCCATGACTGCAGCGCCTTATGCTGTGAGTGGTGTCAGCACGTCAGCACAGTCCCGCTATGGAGGGGTGGCCAGCAGTGAGTTAGTGAGTTCTGTCGGCAGACACAGAGGGAGGCAGAGCAATTTAGGTTCGACGTGGCCGGAGTCGAATCCAGGCTCTCTGCCGACACTGGAGGCACTGACGTGTCCGAAACGGCCCCACCAGAGTGGACCTAGTTCGGTGCCTGAAAGCATCAGGGTAGCTGGCGCTAGCACGCCTATGACTGCGCCTAGTAGCCGGTGTGAACTGAGGAGCCGGCTGCCTGCTGCTGAGTCTGGGGTTCAAGTCCAGACCGGAGTCGACGTGCAGCAAGGCGCCGGCGCTAATAGTGACGGAAGCCCCTTCTGACGTCGGGACAGGGCAAGTCCGACATCGATTGATGAGAGACGAGTCCACATTGCAAGTGATCTCCGGGTGCGCAGGAGCAACTTGGCCTGTTGTAGGGCAGCTTATGGAGTGCGTGATGCTGAGGTAGCAATACTGAAATGCCTGCCTATGGAATGTAGTAACAGATGGACCACTAATAATTACTGCATTAACACAGTTTTGTAAATATTATGTCGCTCCTTAATGCCCAACACGACTGTGACTTTCTCCATAGTAGCTGCGACTAAACAAAAAGGTCTGTGTGTGTGTGTGTGTGTGTGTGTGTGTGTGTGTGTGTGTGTGTGTGTGTGTACGACACGTTTCGCCTCTTTTGGTCATGAAGCACAATCAGTGGTTTATTAGTGTTGTCTTTTCTTCACTCCTATGTCTTGTTACGAATCTAGTTCGTTGCCCTACACAGTCCATTAGTCCTACTGCGAGGGAGAGTTATATCGTTATAATTGTTGCCTCAAAACAGTTGAAGTTTCGTATTTAAGTTTATGTTTGTTTGCAGCTACATATTTGCAGTACTGGTACATACTAACACGTTCACGCCGGCGCTGAGAACTGTGTTTCTTGCTGTGGGGCGTCGCGCTTATTCATGCTTTCCATCATCTGCTTTTCCTGTTAATCGGTGTGGAGGGCGGTCGTATTTGCGCCCTAGGCTATTATTTCAGTGCATTGACCATTTGTTTTTAAAACAATCAGAGATCATGTCAAATAACTTTACGCTAAATTAATAACAAATTTTGTGATATTTCGTCAGTAAGCTCTCTCTAAGTGTCATACGAAATTATATTCAGAGGTTGTCGTTGCGCCTGACTGACAGGCAATATGTCACACGGTATTGTATTGCTGGTAGCATAATTCACAGAGTGGAGCGTGAGCCACTGGTGGTATACGCTGTCTAATGGGAAGATCTAGCGTGACTACCAAAACTACGGTTCGGTAGTTTCGATACGCTCCATAAATGACGTACTAAATGGTAGAATTACGGTAGTACTCGTAGGGAAAGAAACATAAATTAATGTGTAAGACAGGAATTGGAAGTCGACGACTTCTCTTTATGTTTGTTTGCTTGTTTGTTTTGCACATAAATAGAATTTCACATAATTTATTTTATAAGCAGTAAAAATTAGTTCAACGCGTAACTTACGCCGTTTTATGTAACCGAAGCAATTACTTTTGATGCAAGTAAACTTCAAATGCACAAACACAAAATACATATAATTGTTGCTGTTATTTTGTACTCAGTAGAAAGTTCATCATCATGATGAAAGACAACAATTTCCTGTTATTATTGATAAATACGAAAATTGTCTGTGAACAACACAAAAATGTTTACACAAGTTCGATTTTGTTGAAGAAATTATATTTTCTGGCGTTCTATGATAAATCTGTATTATTTTCTTTATTTTTTCTGCAACGTTCCTCTGTTTCACGTTAAAAATTGATAATTTCCGAAAATCTGCATTAGACATTGGCAATTTCAATTTTGCTATTAATACCGTTTACTTTTAAGTAACAGACAGGAGGATAATCATGTAGAACAAAAATGTTCACTAGCTTACCTGACCCCTTACATATCCTCACTCAGTTTCTAGATGGTTCACCACTTCTTGTTTTTAGCGGAGTCTAGTATGACACAGGTCGCACACGCAAAGAAACCGATCGTTATCAGTTAACGTCCGAAACGTATGCAACACACCTAACGTACAGGTAGTGCAGGCACGACCTCAACCCATTGGCTTATGTGGTCGGCTCGCACACAGTCGCAGGTTTCAGGTCCGCTATTCATTACTGTCTGTGAGACGGGCCGAGCAGTATAGCTTCTTCTTACTGTTTCTCCTTCTCTGTCAACAGATGGCATGACATGTTATATATCGTGGGTGTTGTGGAAAGAACGACGATCATTCGTGGATCAGTTTTCAACAATTGCTGATATTTAGAACATGAAAGGGGTCGCTGCCTGCTATGTTCTGCGACTGTTCACACATTCAAGAAGTACACTGAACCGAGGCAGCCGAAGGAATGTTGCAGCTGTGTCAGATCGCACCGCCTCGTGAACGTAGTCGAGAGCTGCGTGTATTGCTGTGACGACGAGATGATGATGTTTGGTTTGCGGGGCGCTCAAATGCGCGCTCATTAGAGCCCATACAAAGTCCCAATTTTTTTCACAGTCCAATTTTTTACACAGTCCAATCGAGCCACTGTCACGTATGATGATGATGATGATAAGGATGAAATGATGAGGACAACACAAACACCCAGTCTCCGGGCAGAGAAAATCCCCAACCCGGGCGGGAATCGAACCCGGGACCCCGTAATCCAGAGGCAGCAACGCTAGCCACTAGACCACGAGCTGCGGACGATGACGTCGAGGCAAAGGAGCAAAGCGAGCATTATAGAGCCGTAGAACGCTCAGTAGTTTTTGCGACTGCCGTAATGTGGTTCTTAAGGGACAAACCGTATGAAGATAATATCGCAATATCCAGAATAGATTACGGCAGGCAGTTAAATTGAAACGTCTCGTGAAGCTGTCTGAGGCGGTGTTTTTGCTCCACGACAACACCCCAGTTCATACTGCGCACGGCACGGCGCAGACACACGTGCTGCTTACACTGAGCTGACAAAACTCATGGTATACCTCCTAATATCGTGCAGGACCTCCTCCTACCCGGCGTAGTGCAGCAGCTTCACGTGGTAAAGACTCAGCAAGTTGCTGAAAGTCCTCTACAGAAATACTGAGCCATGCTGCCTCTATATCCGACCATAATTCCGGAAATGTTGTCGGTGCAGGTTTATGTGCAAGAACTAATTTCTCTATTATGTCCCATAAATGTTCGATGCGATTCGTGTAGGGAGATCTGGGTGGCCGAATCATTCGGTGGAATTGTTCGGAATGTTGTTCAAACCAATCGCGAACAACTGTGCTCCAGTGACATGGTACAATGTCACCCATAAAAATCTCATTGTTGTTTGGGAACATGAAGTCCATTAATAGCTGCAAATGGTCTCCAGGTAGCCGAACATAACCATTTCCAGTCAGTGATCGATTCAGTTAGACCAGAGGACCAAATCTGTTCCACGTAAACACAGCCCACACCATCATGGAGCCACCACCAGCTTACGCGGTGCCTTCTCGACAATTTGGGTTCATCGCTTCGTGGGGGCGGCACCAGACTCGGACCCTAACATCAGCTCTTACCAACTGAAATCGGGACTCATCTGAGCAGGCATGGTTTTCCAGTCCTCTAGTGTTCAACTGATATGGTCAGGAGCCCAGAAGAGGCGGTTTGGTGTTAGCAAACGCACTAGCGTCGGTCGTCTGCTGCCGGTCATTAACGCCAAATTTTGCGGCACTGTCCTAATGGATATGTTCGTCATACTTCCTACCTAGATATCTGCTGTTATTTCACGCAGTGGCGCCAACACCACTGCTCGACATGACATGGACTCAAAAAGTTGTTGAAAGTCACCCGGCGGCTGCCTGCGACCCGCGCTGCCTCTATAGCCGTCCGTAACTGAGTGTTGGCAGCGCAGGATTTTGTGCACGAACTGAGACCTAGATTATGTCCCATAAATGTTCGGTGGGATTCATATCGGAAAATCTGGGTGGCCAAACCATTCGCTCAAACTGTCCTGAATGTTCTTCAAACTAGCTGCAAACAAATGCGACGTGGTGACGTACCGCATTGTCGTCCATAATAGTCCCACAGTTGTTTTGAAACATGATGTCCATAAATGGCTGAATGGCTGCAAGTGGTCTCCAGGTAGCCAAACGTCACCATTTCCAGTTAATGATAGGTTCCATTGGAACATAGGACCCAATCCATTCCATGTAAACACAGCCCACAAGATTATGGAGTCATAACCAGCTTGCACAGTACCTTGTTAACAACGTGGATCCGTAGCTACGTGGGGTCTGCACCACACTCGAACCCTACCATCAGCGCCTACCAATGAAGTCTGGACTCATCTGACCACGCTATGGTTTTCCACTCTATGGTACAAGTGATATGGTCACGAGCCCAGGAGAGGCACTGCAAGCGACGTCGTGCTGTTAACAAAAGCACTCGCGTGGGTCGCCTGCTGACATAGCCCATTAACGTAAAATTTCGCCGCACTATGCTAACGGATACGTTCGTCGTACGTCCTATATCGATTTCTGTGGTTGTTTCACGCCCCGTTGCTTGTATGTTAACACTGCCAACTCTACGGAAAAGTCACTGCTCTTGGCCTTTATGTAGGGCTGCAGGCCACTGCGTTGTCCGTTCTGAGATAAGTGCCTGAAATGTGATATTCTCGGCAAACTCTTGGCACTGTGGATCTCGGAATATTGAATTCCCTAACGATTTTCGAAATGAAATGTTCCATGTGTCCCGCCCCAACTACAATTCCACGTTCAAAGTCAGTTAATCCTGTCGTGCGACCATACTCGTGTCGGAAATCTTTTCACATGAATCATCTGTGTAAAAATGACAGCTCCGAAAATGCAGTGCCCTTTCATACCTTGCGTGCGCCATACTATCACCATCTGTGTATGTGCATATCGCTATCCTATTTCTTCTGTCACCACACTGTATGTTTCCTTTCTTGCAATGATTCCCATTTAATATTCCGAGCAATTCTGTTCCAAATTCCTCTGGTCTCTACAAGCTCGTTCGATCTAAGTTTCCACACCTACTTGATGTTTTTGTAGTAGTAGTAGTAGTTGTTGTTGTTGTCTTCATTCCAAAGACTGGTTTGATGCAGCTGTTCACGCTATTCTATGCTGTGTAAGCCACTTCATCTCTGCATAACTGGTGCATCCTGCATCCATCTAGACTTGCGTACTGTGTTCATCTTTTGGTTTCACTTACTGCTTGGTTAATGTATAGATTGAATAACTTCGGGGATAGGCTACAACCAGCCTTCGCCCTCCTCAACCACTAGCACTGCCCTTTGACTTGTATCTGCCGTCGGGTTTGTGCACAATTTGTAAATAACCTTTGCTCCCTGTAATGTATGTCTGCTGCCTTCAGAATTTAAAAGAGTGTGTTGCAGTCAATAGTATGAAAACATTTCCATTCGTCAACAAATGCTACACTAACAGAAAAAAATTGCAACACCAAAAAATAATTAACGTAGAGTAATGAAATTTCGGGAATTCATTTGTCTGGGTAACATATTTATGTGATTAATATTGCTAGATTACAGATTAACCGGAGATGAGCCACTGCAAATGTGAAATGCTGATACACTAACAACCGGAGTAGCCATTATAATGTCGAATGCAAGTATGCAAATGTGGTGAACTGTGTTTGACAGGTACTGGATGCCATTTTGTGAGGTAGAGGTCGATTCCTGTTACACTTGTTCTGTCAATGAAGGAACAGTTAATTCTATTTGTGGATGACGCTGATGTTGTCGTCCGATGATGTCCCATGTGTGCTCGATTGGAGACAGATCTGGTGACCGAGTGGGCCAAGGTAACAAGTCCACACTCTGTAGAGCATATTCAGTTATAACAGGGTATGTGGGCCAACGTTATCCGGTTAGAAAACAGTCCCTGCAATGCTGTTCATGAATGGCAACATGATAGATCGAATCACCACATTGACATACAAATTTGCGTCAGAGTCGTGGGATAACCACAAGAGTGCTCCTTGTTGTTGTTGTGGTCTTCAGTCTTGAGACTGGTTTGATGCAGCTCTCCATGCTACCCTATCCTGCGCAAGCTTCTTCATCTCCCAGTACTTACTGCAACCTACATCCTTCTGAATCTGCTTAGTGTATTCATCTCTTGGTCTCTCTCTACGATTTTTACCCTCCACGCTGCCCTCCAATGCTAAACTTACGATCCCTTGATGCCTCAGAACATGTCCTACCAACCGGTCCCTTCTTCTTGTCAAGTTGTGCCATGAACTCCTCTTCTCCCCAATTCTATTCAATACCTCCTCACTAGTTATGTGATCTACCCATCTAATCTTCAGCATTCTTCTGTAGCACCACATTTCGAAAGCTTCTATTCTCTTCTTGTCCAAACTATTTATCGTCCATGTTTCACTTCTAAACTTGGCTACACTCCATACAAATACTTTCAGAAACGACTTCCTGACACTTAAATCTATACTCGATGTTAACAAATTTCTCTTCTTCAGAAACGCTTTCCTTGCCATTGCCAGTCTGCATTTTATATCCTCTCTACTTCGACCATCATCAGTTATTTTGCTCCCCAAATAGCAAAACTGCTTTACTACTTTAAGTGCCTCATTTTTCAATCTAATTCCCTCAGCATCACCCGACTTAATTCGACTACATTCCATTATCCTCGTTTTGCTTTTGTTGATGTTCAGCTTATATCCTCCTTTCAAGGCACTGTCCATTCCGTTCAACTGCTCTTCCAAGTCCTTTGCTCTGTCTGACAGAATTACAATGTCATCGGCGAACCTCAAAGTTTTTACTTCTTCTCCATGGATTTTAATACCTACTTCGAATTTTTCTTTTGTTTCCTTTATTGCTTGTTCAATATACAGATTGAATAGCATCGGGGAGAGGCTATAACCCTGTCTCACTCACTTCCCAACCACTGCTTCCCTTTCATGCCCCTCGACTCTTATAACTGCCATTTGGTTTTTGTACAAATTGTAAATAGCCTTTCGTTCCCTGTATTTGACCCCTGCAACCTTCAGCATATGAAAGAGGGTATTTCAGTCAACATTGTCAAAAGCTTTCTCTAAGTCCACAAATGCTAGAAACGCAGATTTGGCTTTCCTTAATCTTTCTTCGAAGATAAGTCGTAAGGTCAGTATTGCCTCACGTGTACCAACATTTCTACGGAATCCAAACTGATCTTCCCCGAGGTCGGCTTATGTGCTCCTTATGTCATACGAGATCGCACCTCAGATGTGCGACCAGTGTGTCCAGCCTGCTGACAGGATGGTTGCAGGCGCTCACTGGGGCTCCTCCTAACCAACACACGGCCATCAATGGCATTGAAGCAGAACCAGGTTTCAACAGAAAACACAACAGGCTTCCACCATGCCCATCAGCGATTTCTCGTTTGACTCTACTGAAGTCCCAAATGGCGGTGGTTGGAGGCCAGTGGAATGCACGCTACAGGCCGTCTGGCTGGGACCTGCTCGTGAAGTAACAGATGTGTGACAGTTGGTTGTGTCACTGTGGTGTCAACTGCTGCTCAGATGCAGTACGATGCGCCAGAGCCATACGCCGAACACGATGACCAAACCTCTCGATAGTGCCACGTGGCCGTCCGGAGTCCGGTGTTCTTGCTACCACAGCTGCCAGCAATCATGTACAGTGGCTTCAGTACCGCATAAGGAACACCCAGCTGCTCATAGCCTTATAACAGGATCCCGTTCAAACTCAGTGAGGTGTTTACAATGGCGTCCTTGTAGCCTTAAAGACTGTCTTGAGTAGTCTCTACTCGTCATGTTCAATCTCAAAGGAAACTTACGCTCACGACCATTACAGAGTATATTTAAAGTAAAGCTGAATTGCATCCTCATAGTCACGCTACTAAAGTGCGCGTCATTTATGTTGGCGGCCGAGTTTAGGTTCGTTCTGCGCATCTGACGTCACAAAACACAGAGAACGACGTTGCCAGAGCTGGACTGCAGTGCAGAGCACGGACGAGTGTCTTCAGTTTTAGAAATGTTCAGTCATAAATAAAGTAATTGGACAAAAGTAATGTCTCGATAGCAGACTTTCTTTTATAGAAAGTTTGGAAAAAGCATTCTTTGTACCAGTTGCTTCATATTCTATTAATTAATTAAACCAAACAAGCAATAAGCCTCCTAATTCAGGCGATAGCAAGGAAAGGTGTTTGTATCTTCTCACTAACCGCTTTTTCGCAATAAAGAACAGTGGTAATTGTTATTTCCTATTGTATTTCGACGAAAGGTGAGTAATTCATAGTCATACCAACAGTGTTTGTCGGTATTTTAGGTGATATTTTAAAGTCCTCCGGGAGATGCATTGAATGATGAGCTGCGTTAGTGTAATGGTTAAAGTGTATGGCTGCTAAGCGAAAAGTTCTGAGTTCAAACCTTGTTTGGTGCTCAATATTTTCTTTATTTAAAAACAATATCGAAGTGTCTTACTTCATGAATTTTATTCGTTTGACTACAATTTTTTGAAATTTCTAGTGGCAACTAAAATCGACCGTATGGAAAGTATACGCTATGGACTTTCATTTCTGCAAACTCTTCAAAATTTCGTGCAATGGTTTACTACATCTAATGCTGCACAATAACTGCGTTGAACATCGAAACAAAATTAAGTCATTTATGGGGGGAAGGTATCAGTCAAGAAGATGTATAAAAATAAAATTTTTGGGCCAAATAGATTTTATGAAATCGAATGATAAAGTGTGTCAAAGCAGTCGAAACACCATGTGTCTGCACAGGCGAGCAATGCAATGATGACAAAATCGCGCACATCGCGGAATGCGGGGAGCACGTCTCTGTAGCAGCGAAAGGGTTAATGCGGCCGTGGTGGCTTTACTTCATAAACTGCGTGCTCCCCCCTAAACGTAAGTTTGCGAACTATACTATGGCACTGCTTCTCTTAGCGCGTACAACTGGCAACGCAGCAATCTCCCGCGTCTGGGCGGGCATGCTCGAACCGCCAAGATAAAAGAATTGAACTATAGTAAGACTCTTATGTAACTGGCGCAAAAGTTGAATAGACATCATAGTTCAGATGTAGAAACCCGCCTACCAACTTTTGTTTATGTCGTACAGCTCCTTCTTGGTGTTGCGTTTTTTCCGTTAGTGTATAAACGTAGATTTTCTTTTCTTTAGACTATCTCCTAAGATAACTCGTAGGACGTGTTGCTAGATTTGTACAGAACACAAACTGATTTTTTCTGAGGTCTACTTCAACGAGTTTTTCCAGTTTTCTGTAAATAGTTCGCATCAGTATCTTTCGACAGTGAGGTATTAAATAGATCGGTCGGTTGTATTCACACCTGTCAACACTAGCTTACTTTCGATTTGGGATATTACATTGTTCCTCTAATATGAGTGCATTTCGCCTGTCTCATACATCTTCCATACTACGGGAGTAGTTTTGTCATGGTTAGCTTCCCCAAGGGTATCAGAAGTCCTTAGGGAATGTCGTTTACTCCAGGTGTCATGTTTAGTGATGAGGACATCAAACACTGAGAATTAGTCTTTCATTACAGATACACCACTCTTTCCCGAAATCCTTCCAACAAATCTGTCTCCAATTCACCTTCCGTGATACATATTTTACGTGATGGTGGTTCTCAGTTTTACTCATATTATTATTATTATCATTTCTATTATTAATGGTATTACTACTGTTATCAAAATTAGTGGCAACAGATGCAGCAGTACAAGTACAGCCAGTATTAATTTTATTAGTTCATAGTCAATATTATTTATTCCCATTGTAACTCAAATCATGTTAATACTATCTGCCATGTTAAAATATAAATAATTACACGACGTGATGTACTCTGGATTTTCCTCACAAACCTTGTAGTCAGATAGTACTGGATTCTCTCATCATGAGGCGGCCTCTGAATGATAATTATAAGGCAAGAATAGTTGACTCGTATGTGGAGTACAGATTAACTGTCCTATCCTGAAAATAAAATTGCTTTCAATAATATTACAGAACTATGATTAGATGATCTGTCAATGAAGGGGACTTGTGACTGCGGCTGGTCATAAACTTGTAGAAATAAGGCCTACTAACAGCTGTACTTTTTATAAAATATACGTATTAATTACGCGACCGTTTAGACGCAGCGTTAATGTCATCTTCAGGTCTCTGTGCAAACTGAATGGTGATACTGAACTAGCAGTGCATTAGGACAGGAACGATGCGTACTCGCTGGTCTCATGACTTTCTGTTTACAAGATGGCTAGGGTGCACGCAGTCCAGTAGACCAGTGAATAGACATGGTAGCTGTCCTAATCCATCGATGGTTGGTGTCACCATTCAGTTTGCACAGGGTCTGAAGCTGATGCAAAAGCAGCGTCTAAACTGGTCAGTGATATACTAGGTTGGTACACAAGTTCGTAGCGGTTTTGCATCTGTTTAATAAACACAACAGGTACACGTTACAGAGACTTTAGCCATGAATAGTATATTCTAGTTCATTATTTACAACAGTGTGCCAAAGCTGACGTAACTTTTCCATTGCGGGACTGTAGAAATTACGTGGTTTTGAGGCGAAGAACTCATCGAGCTATGTTCGGAGCACATTTTCATCCGGAAAGGAAGTGACTTCAAGGATGTTCGATAGGGACAGAAAAAGGTGAAAATCTGAGGGCACAAGATCATGGGAATAGGGTGGGCGCGGAATGAATTCCCAACCCAACTCCTATACAGCGTTTTTTGCTAGTGTAGCAGAATGCGGTCGGGGGTTATCGTGGAATAACATCACTTCACGGAGTCATCATGGTCGTTGATCTTGGATTGCGTCTGCAAGACATCTGTCTGTTGACTACAAAGGTCAGCAGTGATGGTTACAGTTTGGCGAAGAAATTCGTAATCAGCAAAATAAAAAAAACCATAAAAATAGTGATTTAAATGAAATGACAAACAATTTTGAATGAAATTGTTAAGGCTTTCGTGGCCACTTGTTGACAAACTGCCTATTGGCTTCTGTCTCGGGTTCTTCGGCCGACGTTCATCTAATGATTTTACTGACGTTTCACCAGCACGAGTGGCTGGCATTGTCAAAGCTTCACACTCCATTGCCGGTGGTGAACTGGAGCCGAGCTCGCGGCCGCTCACTATACAGGGTGTTACAAAAAGGTACGGCCAAACTTTCAGGAAACATTTCTCACACACAAAGAAAGAAAATATGTTATGTGGGCATGTGTCCAGAAACGCTTACTTCCCATGTTAGAGCTCATTTTATTACTTCTCTTCAAATCATATTAATCAGGGAATGGAAACACACAGCAACAGAACGTACCAGCGTGACTTCAAACACTTTGTTACAGGAAATGTTCAAAATGCCCTCCGTTAGCGAGGATACATGCATCCACCCTTCGTCGCATGGAATCCCTGATGCTCTGATGCAGCCCTGGAGAATGGTGTATTGTATCGCAGCCGTCCACAATACGAGCACGAAGAGTCTCTACATTTGGTACCGGGGTTGCGTAGACAAGAGCTTTCAAATGCCCCCATAAATGAAAGTCAAGAGGGTTGAGGTCACGAGATTGTGGAGGCCATGGAATTGGTCCGCCTCTGCCAATCCATCGGTCACCGAATCTGTTGTTGAGAAGCGTGCGAACACTTCGACTGAAATGTGCAGGAGCTTCATCGAGCATGAACCACATGTTGTGTTGTACTTGTAAAGGCACATGTTCTAGCAGCACAGGTAGAGTATCCCGTATGAAATCATGATAACGTGCTCCATTGAGCGTAGGTGGAAGAACAAACTAAAATGAGCTCTAACATGGAAATTAAGCGTTTCCGGACACGTGTCCACATAACATCTTTTCTTTATTTGTGTGTGAGGAATGTTTCCTGAAAGTTTGCCGTACCTTTTTGTAACATCCTGTATGTACCTGGCGCGCCAACGTCCGAGGGCTTCTCCGCGGTCATTTCCGGTGCGGTTCTCCGCTTGCTACCTGCGACGGAGTCCTAGCTGAGTGGTCAGCGTGACAGACTGTCAATCCTACGGGCCCGGGTTCGATTCCCGGCTGGGTCGGAGATTTTCTCCGCTCAGGGACAGGGTGTTGTGTTGTCCTAATCATCATCATTTCATCCCCATCGACGCGCAGGTCGCCGCAGTGGCGTCAAATCAAAAGACCTGCACCAGGCGAACGGTCTACCCGACGGGAGTCCCTAGCCACACGACATTTCATTTCACCTGCGACGGTCGTTCGCTGCAGTACGGGAAGCCAGGATCCGTTTACTTCAAGGCTTTCCTCTTTCTTGTTGCAACTGTTCGCATGTTTTTGTATGTCTGCAGCTTCGCTGAACAAGCGCGTGTGATAGTGCTTCTCTAAAGCCTCTTAGTCCAGTGGTGGCCAACTTCTTCATGGAACAATTCGAAGCAGAGGCACTGGACTTGGCGACTTGCAAACCTAAGGTGTGGTACAGGTACGTCGATGATACTTTCGTGGTGTGGACCCATGGTGAAGAACAGCTCGATGACTTCCTAAGACACTTCAACAGCCTCCATGCCAACATAACATTTACAATGGAAGTAGAAAAGGACAAGAAACTGCCATTTCTAGATGTGCTGGTCACAAGGGACGGCGAAAACCTGGGACACAGTGTGTATCG
The DNA here is from genome assembly GCF_021461395.2 of Schistocerca americana. NCBI lineage: Eukaryota > Metazoa > Arthropoda > Insecta > Orthoptera > Acrididae > Schistocerca > Schistocerca americana. The sequence goes on from NC_060126.1 coordinate 101,631,226, forward strand.
AAAACCGACACACACGGACCGATATCTGCACAAATTATCAAACCACCACCCGAGCCAGAAAGGAGGCATGATTAATACACTCGTAACGAGAGCAGGACGAATATGTGAGCCGCAGCACCTCAGACGAGAAATGCAACACCTGAAAAGTGTTCTGAGGAGCAATGGATACTCCACAAATTATATTAGAAGTGCAACAGAGCGAAACACTCGGCGAAGTAAGGAATCAGAAAAAGAAATGTCGGGTAAGGCCTTTCTGCCATACCTTCCCTGTGTGACTGACAGAATCAGCCGTATATTGCGCAAACATGGCGTAAAGACGATTTTCAAACTGACAAGGAAGATCAGAGAGTGTCTTAGATCGGCGAAGGAGAAAAGGGACTCACTTGCAATGTCGGGAATATACCGTATACCATGCACATGCGGAAAAGTTTATGTGGGAATGACTGGACGATCAATTAACACAGGATCAAAGAGCATAAGCGACATTGCAGGTTGGGGCAGGTGGAGAAATCGGCCGTGGCAGAGCACGCACTGAATGGGACCGACCACGTAATAAAATTCGCCGACACGGAAGTTCTAGCTGTAGAGAAGCATTATCACACGCGCTTGTTCAGAGAAGCTGTAGAAATACAAAAACACGAGAACAGTTTGAACAAGAAAGAGGAAAGCCTTAAGGTAAACGGATCCTGGCTTCCCGTACTGCAGCGAACGACCGTCGCAGGTAGCAAGAGGAGAACCGCACCGGAAATGACTGCGGAGAAGCCCTCGGACGTTGGCGCGCCAGGTACGTATAGTCTGCGGCCGCGAGCTCGGCTCCAGTTCACCACCGGCAATGGAGGGTGAAGCTTTGACAATACCAGCCACTCGTGCTGGCGAAACGTCAGTAAAATCATTAGATGAATGTCGGCCGAAGAACCCGAGACAGAAGCCAATAGGCAGTTTGTCAATTTTGAATGAATTGGTCGTCTTTATTGGATCTGCTATTTCGAATTTTGGAATTTTAATATCAAATTCATAATCAGCGACCTTAGTAGCCCTTATATACAAATTTATGTTTAAATCTGAAGCTTTATTCCATTTTTGGCCAACTTTCCTGAGATCCAGACCACTGTGTGATAGTTCGATATCACAGTTCAGTTTGCACAGGGGTCTGAAAGTGACACTCGTGCAGTATCGAAACTAGTCGCTTTATAAGAAGTGTGGCTGTTAGTATTCCTTCTTTCTACGAGATTTAATACGACGTAGAATTGTTTCTTTTTCTGATTTACACAGATTGACGAAATGGAGAACCAGATTAATGAAATTAACGAAGAGATCGAGCGGCTGAAAGAAGAGAAGGAGACGCAGAAGGAAGAGCAGATCCAGGAGCTGGCGAAAGTGCAGGAGGAGCTGGAGGCGAAGAGGGCGGAGCGCGAGGCGGCCGAGGACCGGCTGCAGGACCGCGACGTCTCGCTGGAGGCGCTCTTCCGCGGCATCGAGGACCTCTTCAACGCGGCCGGCTGCGACAAGACGCCCACCGTCACACACCTCGGTGAGCCAGCCTCGCCTGCCGCGTCCCTCCGTCTCGAAGTCAGGCAGTGTTACACGGACTGAATGTTAGCGTGAGGGGCGTTCAAAAAGTGATGCAACACTGTGTTTTTTCGAAACCTGTTTGATTTTATTCGAGATTCCAATTCACCATTTTGCTCCCCACTGTTTTGGCTACAAAACTCTTCCCTTTGTCCACACCATACACACTTGCATTCCGTACCGTTGCTCAGCTTCCTCCGGCACGGCTATTTCATAAACGGCAAAGAGCGACGCGCCCCTATGGGATTCGCGCACAGGATTGCCTCTCTCCGATGGATACGGCTAGTCTTCATGTTTTCCGTCGCGGTTGGAGCAGATTTCCACCTTGGCTCCTCCGGAGACCCAGACTTACACTACTGGCCATTAAAATTGCTACACCACGAACATGGGGTGCTACAGACGCGAAATTTAACCGACAGGAAGAAGATGCTGTTATATGCAAATTACTAGCTTTTCAGAGTATTCACACAAGGTTGGCGCCGGTGGTGACACCTACAACGTGCTGACATGAGGAAAGTTTCCAACCGATTTCTCATACACAAACAGCAGTTGATGGACGTTGCCTGGTGAAACGTTGTTGTGATGCCTCGTGTAAGGAGGAGTAATGCGTACCATCACGTTTCCGACTTTGATAAAGGTCGGATTATAGCCTATCGCGATTGCGGTTTATCGTATCGCGACATTGCTGCTCGCGTTGGTCGAGATCCAATGACTGTTAGCAGATTATGGGATCGGTGGCTTCAGGAGGGTAATACGGAGCGCCGTACTGGATCCCAACGGCCTCGTATCAGTCGAGATGACAGGCATCTTATCCGCATGGCTGTAACGGATCGTGCATCCACGTATCGATCCCTGAGTCAACAGATGGGGACGTTTGCAAGACAACAACCATCTGCACGAACAGTTCGAAGACGTTTGCAGCAGCACGGACTATCAGCTCGGAGACCATGGCTGCGGTTACCCTTGACGCAGGATCACAGACAGGAGCGCCTGCGATGGTGTACTCAACGACTAACCCGGGTGCACGAATGGCAAAACGTCATTTTTTCGGATGAATCCAGGTTCTGTTTACAGAATCATGATGGTCGCATCCGTGTTTGGCGACATCGCGGTGAACGCACATTGGAAGCGTGTATTCGTCATCGGCATACTGGCGTATCACCTGGCATGATGGTATGCAGTGCCATTGGTTACACGTCTCGGTCACCTCTTGTTCGCATTGACGGCACTTTGTACAGTGGACGTTACATTTCAGATGTGTTACGACCCGTGGCGCTACCCTTCATTCGATCCCTGCGAAACCCTCCATTTCAGGAGGATAATGCACGACCGCATGTTACAGGTCCTGTACGGGCCTTTCTGGATACAGAAAATGTTCGACTGCTGCCCTGGCCAGCACATTCTCCAGATCTCTTACCAATTGAAAACGTCTGGTCAATGGTGGCCAAGTAACTGGCTCGTCACAATACACCAGTCACTACTCTTGATGAACTGTGGTATCGTGTTGAAGCTGCATGGGCAGCTGTACCTGTACATTCCATCCAAGCTCTGTTTGACTCAATGACCAGGCGTATGAAGGCCGTTATTACGGCCAGAGATGGTTGTTCTGGGTACTGGTTTCTCAGGATCTATGAACCCAAATTGCGTGATATCAGTTATTGTATAATGTATTTGTCCAATGAATACCAGTTTATCATCTGCTTTTGTTCTTGGTGTAGCAATTTTAATGGCCAGTAGTGTATTTCAGACTTGACTAATTTTGAGAAAGATAGTGCACCAGATTTTACATTCCAGTCTCTGTTTTTTAACATTTTAGATGTGCATCACGGTTTCACCGTCGTTTACACTGATGGCTCCAAACAGGAGAATTTTTTTGGCTGTTCTGTGGTGTTCCCTGATCATGTTACCCGGATTCGCCCCCCTGAAGAATATACCGTTTTCGCAGCGGAGCTCCACGCGATCCTGAAGGCACTGGAGCAGATGAATCGCGTTCGGGGCAATCGATTTCTCCTCTGCGCCGATTCTCTTAGTGCCTTACAATCATTGCAGAATCTGTACCCAACTGAGGAGATGATCCAGATGATATATGACCAACTGTACTTGCTCCAACGGCGGGGTAAGGAGGTGTCCTTCTGCTGGGTGCCTGGTCATGTTGGAATATGGGGCAATGAACAGGCCGATCGGGCTGCCAAGGAGGCCTGCAGAGAGCAGGATATGGTCCAGTGTCCTATTCCCTTGCAGTGTGTCATTTCTGCACTCCACAAGAAGTGCACGGAGTTGTGGGAGTTAGAATGGCTGGCGGTGACGGCCAATAAACTGCGGTTGGTGAAGTCAACAACTCGGCCGTGGCGTTCCTTCTGCCGGTTGCTCAGGCGGGAAGAAGTGACCCTCAAGCGTCTTCGGATTGGGCACTGTCCTCTCACACATAGCCTTCTATTACGGCGGGAGGATCCCGCGTTCTGTGATGCTTGTGGTGTGCACACCTCTGTCCGCCACATTTTAACAGCCTGCATTTTATACCGCGATGCAAGGGCAGAAGCACAAGTTGATGGGGATCTGCTCTGTGTTTTAGCTAATGATGAGACCTGTGCGCCTAGGGTTTTAATGTTTTGTGATGTGTCTGGACTGTGGCCTAAACTTTTAGGCTGGAGGTTTTAGTGTATTGCAGAGTGGCTGGCTCCTCCCTTTTTTCCTCGCGGTCAGCCAGGCACTTCCATCTCCTATAATGTTTTAGCTCCCTCTACCACTTTCTTCCTGTGTTGTCCATGTCTTACTGCTGACGGTATGCTTCGTCCCACTCTTCGATGTGGGTAGGCACATATTTTTACAACCTTGTTCCCTGTGTTTGACGTTCTGTTTTATCTTACTGTTCTGAGTATTTTCTTGACACCCTTTTCAATCTGATACTGAGCGGGCGCTGAAGCCCTTGCCGTCGTGCGCCCATGCAACCCTCTCCATCCATCCGTCACCATCTTCCCTTAAGCGGCGAGAAACCCAGCGGGTACATATCTTTGAGTACGCCCAACTGGTGGACGAGTGTGTTAGCACTACCAACAGAGGCATCCAGCTGTGCAGCGAGGCGTTTGACTGTGATCCGTCGATCACCGTGAAGAGAGTGTCCCCACGTTCCAACATCACAGGGGTCACAGCTGTGTGTGGATGGCCGGCACGCAGGAGACTCGGCAGGTTTTAAGCGACCTTGTTGCAGTGGTGACAGAAACCTCACCCAACGACTCACCGTGCTTTGGGGCACTGACAGGTCTCCGTAGACATTCTGCAAGCACCTATGAGTATCTGCTATGCTCTGGTTCAGCGCGAAAAGAAACTCTGTGACAGTTTTCTGCGTGGAATGCACCTGCGTTAAGGACGCCAGTTTGAAGGTTATGTATAGTGTCGCCACCTATCGGAGCTTCATGCAATTATAGCGGCTGAAGCGGAAATATTCCACGATGCCCCACAGCAAATTTCGCATTTTTTGAACAGAAACTGGCAGAGAAAACAATGTTGCAATACATATAGAACGCTCCTCGTAAATTACCACATTGGCGAAGATACCCACTACTGTTTAATTACTCTATGTACCGGAAAAATAGCCAGGAGTTGTTGTTGTTGTGGTCTTCAGTCCAGAGACTGTTTTCATGCAGCTGTCCATGCTACTCTATCCTGTACAAGCTTCTCCATCTCCCAGTACCTACAGTAACCGACATCTTTCTGAATCTGCTTAGAGTTTTCATCTCTTGGTCTCCCTCTACGATTTTTACCCTCCACGCTGCCCTATTGGTGATCCCTTGATGCCACAGAACATGTCCTTCCAACCGATCCCTTCTTCTAGTCAAGTTGTGCCACAAACTTCTCTTTTCCCCAATTCTATTCAATACCTCCTCATTAGTTATGTGATCTACCCATATAATCTTCAGCATTCTTTTGTAGCACCACATTTCGAAAGCTTCTATTCTCTTCCTGTCCAAACTATTTATCGTCCATGTTTCACTTCCATACATGGCTACATTCCACACAAATACTTTCAGAAACGACTTCCTGACACTTAAATCTATACTCGTTGTTAACAAATTTCTCTTCTTCAGAAACGCTTTCCTTACCATTGCCAGTCTACATTTTATATCCTCTCTACTTCGACCGTCATCAGTTATTTTGCTCCCCAAATAGCAAAACTCCTCTACTACTTTAAGTGTCTCATTTCCTAATCTAATTGCCTCAGCATCACCAGTCTTAATTCGACTACATTCCATTATCCTCGTTTTGCTTTTATTGATGTTCATCTTATATCCTCCTTTCAAGACATTGTCCATTCCGTTCAACTGCTCTTCCAGGTCCTTTGCTGTCTCTGACAGAATTACAATGTGATCGGCGAACTTCGAAGTTTTTATTTCTTCTCCATGGATTTTGAGACCTACTTCGATTTTTTCTTTTGTTTCCTTTACTGCAGCCAGGAGTAGCAGACTGTAGTGATTTGAAGAGGAATGATCACATAAAAGATGCAGTAGGAAAGGCAGATTCAAAGCAGAGATTCATAGCAAAAATCTTAGAGAAATGTAGTTAATCCATGAAACAATTTGCTTACAATATATTTGTAGGACTTATTCTTGCATACTGGTCATCAGTCTGGGACCATTGCCAAGTAGTGTTAACAGAAGTGATGGAGCACATTTTCTTACGAGATCGTTTAGCCAGCTCGAGAGCTTTACTGGCGTGCTTGAACAAACTCCAGTGGCTGACACTACAACAAAAGCGTTATTTACCACGGAGGGGTTTACTATTGAAATTCAGAGAACTGCATTTCGGCAAGATTCGGACAACGCATTGCTTCCTCCCTCATACACTATATGATGAAAAGTATCCAGACACCTGGCTGAAAATGACTTACAAGTTCATGGCGCCCTCCATCGGTAATGAGATTAGATTAGATGCTGGAACTCAATATGGTGTTGGTCCATCCTTAGCCTTGATGACAATTTCCACTCTCGCAGGCATGCGTTCAATCAGGAACTAGAAGGTTTCTTGGGGAATGGCAGCCCATTCTTCACGGAGTGCTGCACTGAGGAGAGCTATCGATGTTGGTCGGTGAGGCCTAGCACGAAGTCTGCGTTTCAAAACATCCCAAAGGTCTTCTATAGGATTCAGATCAGGACTCTGTGCAGGCCAGTCCATTACAGGGTTGTTATTGTCGTGTAACTACGCCACCACATTGTGAACAGGTGCTCGATCGTGTTGAAAGATGCAATCGCCATTTCTGAATTGCTCTTCAACAGTGGGAGGCAAGAAGGTGCTTAAAACATCAGTGTAGGCCTGTGCTGTGGTAGTGCCACGCAAAACAACAAGGGGTGCAAGCCCCCTCCATGAAAAACACGACCACACCAGAACACCAAAGCAACACACGCTGGCAGGTGACGTTCACCGGGCATTTGCCATACCCACATCCTGCCATCGGATCGCCACATTGTGTACCATGATACGTCACTCCACACAATGTTTTTCCATTGTTCAATCGTCCAATGTTTACGCTCCTTACACCAAGCGAGGCATCGTTTGGCATTCACCAGCGTGATGTGTGGCTTATTAGTAGCCGCTCGACCATGAAATCCAAGTTTTCTCACCTCCCGCCTTACTGTCATAGTACTGCAGTGGATCCTGATGCAGTTTGGAATTCCTGTATGATGGTCTCGATAGATGTCTGCCTATTACACATTACGACCCTCTTCAACCGTCGGCGGTCTCTGTCACTCAACGTACGAGGTCGGCCTGTACGTTTTTGTGCTGTACGTATCACTCACGTTTCCACTTCACTATCTCATCCTAAACGGTGGACCTAGGGATGTTTAGGAGTGTGGAAATCTCGCGTACAGACGTATGACACAAGTGACACTCAATCATCCGACCACGTTGGAAGTCCGTAAGTTCCGTGGAGCGCCCCATTCTGCTCTCTCATGATGTCTAATGACTGCTGAGGTCACTGATATCGAGTACCTGGCAGTAGGTGACAGCACATTGCACTTAATATGAAAAACGTATGTATTGGTAGGTGTCCGGATACTTTTGATCACATAGTGTATGTCTGGCGAAATAAGCACGACGCGAAAGCCATTCTTCCCTCGTGACATTTGCGAATGGAACAGGGAATGGGGGTAAAAGATAGTGTACCAGAAGAATCCTCCACCATAAGGTGGCTTGAGGAGTAGATGTAGATATATATGCACCAATGTGATGGCGGACTCAGCTGAGTCACTTCCATACTGGGATCTTTTCTCACGCCTGTAACAGGGGTTATCTGCAGAGGAAATGGAACCACTGGCGGAAACCGACCTGGGAGAAGACAAGTTTGGACATCGGCTAAATGTGACAACACGTGATGAAATTATGAACCTACGACTTATCTTAGAAGATAGATCGAATAAAGGTAAACCAACATTTATAGAATCTTTAGACACAGAAAATAAACTTTTCACAACGTTGACTGGAATATAAGCTTTGAATTTCTGAAATTAAGATGAGTCAAACTCAGGGAACAAAAGATATCTACAAATTTCGTAAGATGCAACATGGTCGCAGATTAAAACAGTGATCCAGGAAGAGTAGAAAGCTACTGCTTGTTTTATTTGGTCATTCCCCTTCATCATAAAACGTTAGATCCTTAGACTATCGGTTTCGGTCAGCAATCACCATCTTATGATCTTTTTTATAACACGTCTCAATATAATACATCTATGGCGTTATTATATTAGGAAATGTTATGAAACAGATTTTAAGATGAGCGAAACCGGTAGTCTAAGGACCAAAAGTTCTGTGATCATTGGCGGAAATAAAAGAAATTCGTTCTATCTACAAACTGTACAGAAACAAGACTGCTGTTATAAAGGAGACCAACATTACAGGGAAGCAGTTGTTGAGAAAGGAGTGAGATAGGTTTTCAGCGTGTCCCTCATGTTATTAATTCTGTAAATAGAGTTAGCAGGGAACCGAAACCGTGTAGAAATCTGGAAAAGGAATTAAAGTTCAGGAAGAAGAATTAAAACAGCAATTCTTTTGATCCATCGGTCAACAGACAAAAGATGTTTATTGAGAGACCTATTTTCGTGCTAAGAGGTACTAAAGTAGTCGATGAGCTTTGCTGTTGAATTGCACAATATCTTTTCATCGTTGTGATCTTTTTTGTCATTACTCATCTGTAAATACCCTTTTATTGTTTGTAGTTGGTCTGCTTTTGGTTTAAATCCTATTTTTATGTTTTTCTGTTTCTTTAAGTTTTCTGTTTTGTTACGCAAATGGTCTAGGGTTAATTGTAGCTCTTTCATATCCTCCCTGATTTCCTTTATCAACCCTATTTGGTGTTTTATGTTACAAAGTTTCTCTATAATTTTTCTTGGTAATCTGTTTTCTGGTGTCCTCATAATGAGCCAAAAAAAGAGATCCTTTTTTCCGTATAGTATCTGTAATGGGCTCTAGATCACTGTACATCACTTTATTTGGAAATATCCGCCATTGTCAATCGTTTTGATATTTCTTATTTAGCTACTCATCTCTCTACTTTTAGGATTTTGTCGAGTGACTTCAAAAAGAGTTGCACTTCCGTATGTCACCTCTGGCTGCACCACCGTATTGTAATGTTTTAGTTTAGTTTTGAATGACTAACTTTTTTTTGTATAAACACCATGTTAATATTTGAGCTCTTACCATTTTCTTAGTTGTTTCTTGTCATGCAGGTTTCTCGTTCAAGTTTTATGTTAAAATTCCTCCGAGGTATTTAGATTATTTTCCTAGTTTTACTTTCCTGTCACTTGGTGTTATGTGGATCTGCTACCATTATCTCAGTCTGTTCGCACCGTATCTGGAGTCCTGTTTTTTGCTATATTTTGTAGGCTGCTTCTTTAATTTCTTGCTTCTTGAATGTTGTTAGCTAGTAATGCTAAGTTATCTGTGAATCCCAAGGAATTTAAGTTTATTTGATCCTTCTTGGCTACAATTATTGTATTTTTAGGATTTTCCTTGAACTATTCCTTCATTACACATTCAAGAGTACAGTTGGAAAATAATAACAATAAACCGTCTCCCTGTCTTAACCTGTTTTAATCGTAAATGGCTCAGATATTTCTCCTTTGAACTTTATTTAAGATTTGGTGCTTGTTAGAGTTAAGTTTATTATTTTATTAATTTGGGAGGCAGACCGAAATTCCTCAGTACTTTCATCACTGAAGATCTGTGGACAAAATCATAAGTTTTTTTGGAGTCCACAGAAGTTATGACTTCCTGTTTCTGTCTTCTTTTGTAGTAATCCATTACCAGTTTCAAAGTGATAATCTCTTGTAGGCAGCTTATCAAGGGTCTAAATTCTGCTTGGTATTCTACTGGTTGTTTCAGTTCAATTTGATCTCTACAATTGCTGTACGAAATTCTTGACACGACGTTATGTCTGGATTTGATTTGTCTCCTTTTTTGTATAATGGATGGATTATAGCTGTAGTTAAGTGTTCTGGTAGGTCTTCTTTGTTCCAGATTTTCTCTGTCCATTGGTGTAACGATATCTTTATTGCTTCTGGTGAATATTTCCAAAGTTCCGCAAATGTTTGATCGCCTCCGTTTTGTATGTAGTTTTTGAGCTCTTATAAAGCTTTATAGAGTTCTTAGATTGCAGGAGGGTTTATATTTTCTGTTGCTGTTTTAATAGAGGCATCTGTGTTTATTTGAACTAGTTCTGGGGAAATATTCCCGTTTCAGTAATTTTCTTAATGTTTTTGCTAAAATTTCTGTTTTTCTTTATTGCTGTGGGCTTTCTTACTATTTTTATGCTTTAACGTACGTTAGCTGTCGTACCTTTGTAGTGGTCTGCTAAATATTTTGTAGTAATCCCCTGAGTTTGTATCCATAATATTTGTTTCTAGCATTAGAAGTATACCTTTTTGATATTGGTGTTTAACCCTTCTTATAATTTCGTGGGTTATCTTTCTTTGTTCCTTGCGTTCCACGTCTAACTCTTCTCTTTAATGACTCTGACAGCTTAATCACACTCATCGTTGAACCATTACTATTAATAATTTTTTCCTGAATTTATTTTTGTGGATTGTAACGCTACAGACAAGACATGTGGTGCTACTGAAGAACGCTGAAGATTAGATGCGTAGATAGGGTAACTAATAAGGAAGTACCTAATGGAATTGGGGAGAAAATATGTCTCTAATGACGTCGTCGTCGATGGAACGTTAAATTCTAACTTTCCTTCCTAGACTAAAAGAAGCGATAGGTAGATGGGATACACATTGAGGCCTCAAAGAATTATCAATTGCTTAATGCAGGGTATTGTGGGCGATAAGACGTGTAGAAGGGTGGAGGTGGCTGGTTTTAATGCAGTAGGCGGTTCCAGATGACTGCTGGTTGCAGTAATTACTCAGAATGACGAGGTCTGCACAAGATAGACTATCTTGGAGAGTTGCATCAAACCCATCGTCGAACTGAATACCACAATAACATCTGCAAATGAAACCTGGGGTTAACACGGAAGTGGATCTCTGTTCCTTGAGCGACTTAGATGTTCGTTCACGCTGGCTGACGTTCTGTGTGTGCCTTAGTGGTATGTGTGTGTGTGTGTGTGTGTGTGTGTGTAGAAGGAAGAATAGTGTACTTATATTGAGAAAAATAAACTCTCATTGCATAACAAAAAAAAGAAAGAAATAGATGTGTTGTTGAAACACGTACCTCATGAGCACATGTATCAGAATGCAGCTTTAAAACAAGTGTAATTAACAAATATAGTATGAGTACCAATATGGTGTCCCGATGACGCTGATAATAAAGATTTTGTTGCTAATAGGATTAGTTTATGATGATGTTATCGTAGTTGCAATTAATAAATTAATCGGAAATGTCCACTGCGTCATATCAGTCTCTATACCATGGGAAAAGTGAAACAAAAAACACCAGTAAGTCAAGTAAAACAAATCGAGTCACACAAAAGTTACCAGAGTGCAGGTTATTACATACAGAACTACCACCTGCTGCCTGTGAACCACTGTGCTACAGACTGATGGTTGTGGGAGCTATTGTACAGTTCCCAAAACAAACAGGTTTACACTATAAAGTTATTCAGAAACTATATACTATGGCAACATAAGAGAAACGGCTTATAAAAGTAACATAATGTTATATCTGCTTTGATAACAACTGCACCTGTGTTCATCCATCCGATGACCACTGCGTTAACTTATTAGCTTCGGTATGGCAAAACAAAAAGGATGACAAACAATTGCTATACGTGAGTCTTCACAAAAGATCAGTACATCGTTATAAAATCTAAACACGCATAGAACATTTGGTGGCTGCCTAAGTTTTATAAAAATTCTGATATGCTTAAGGTAATTGAAAAATTGTTTTTGTCAGCTCCGTAACAACGACTCTTAACTGTCTTTTCTCTTTCTGTCTCTCTTTCTCTCTCTCCCTCTCTGTGCGTCTGTCTCTCTCCCCCTCCCCCTCTCCCAAGAAATATTATCGATTAAAACAATTGCTTCAATGTTGCTGTGAATAGTTTAACTACTCTCTCTATCTTTTTTTGATCTGATAAAGAGAAATAAAAATCTGAATTAGTAATGGTAACTGTGAATGAAACATATGGAAAATATAGTTCTTACTACTTTCAGTGAAATCTAATAAAGATCTCATATAATTTCTTTCAGCTTCTAAAATAAAATTTGGTAAAAACTATTACACATTATTATATTTAAATTTGTCACTGTATATTCTATTTTCGTCATAATCTCGCAAAAATATTTGTTATTATAAAAAATTACGTCGACTTAATACGTCATTGTTAGTCATATTACGAAATTTTATACCACACAGTTATGTGAAATAAATGCCTCCTATATATTTATTAATTTAAATAAAATTGCCCGGTCTCTTAACTGAAATACTCGTAAGCTAGTCATTTCGAATTTGCTGTCTGATCAACTTATCCAACCCTCTTGTAAGTTACACGTGGCGTTCTACGCTAAGACATTTACACACCAATAAGTTCTGCTTCGGCACTGATAACAGCTACATCTTAATATGGGAGTGGAGTTGCGTGGGAACTGGAAACGTACTCCAGAGTTGAAGTACGCTGGAGACTACGGTTCTTGTGGACAAAAGGACTAAATTGCACGCAGATTTACCATGAAATTCTACCGTGGAAAGGGCCAAGTGTAGTATTGCGTCCAGCCGTTGTGAACTGGTCCCAAAAATTTGACTGAGGTCACAAAGACGTGGGTAATACTGGATGATGCATAATACCGTCAACATCGACCACAGACGAGAATGTCCCGAGGAAGTGATTCACAGAAATAGTAAATTTTCCGAGATGAGGACGTATACAGAGCGGTTCTCCAATGGCTCCGTGACCAAGGAATGGATTTCTATTGACGAGGAATTGAACAATCTGTAGGACGTTCCTACCGTTCTTTACCAGACTTGATGACTATGGTGAAAAATAATGTCATGTATCTGTGCCACTTTGAAGCGCAGAGAACCATTCAGTAAAAGCTGCTTGGTCTACCGTAATAATGTGTAGATTACTTTCTGAAGTTCTCTCGTAAATTCTTGTTTCTATTATTTGATGGCGACATATTTCTCAACGATCAAGATGATAATATGTCCAGGATGAGATTTTCATTCTGCAGCGGAGTGTGAGCTGATATGAAACTTCCTGGCAGATTAAAACTGTGTGTCGGACCGAGACTAGAAGTCAGGACCTTTGCTTTCTGCGGGCAGGTGCTCCAGCAACTAAGCTACCCAAGCACGACTCACGCCGCGTCGTCACAGGTTTACTTCTGCCAGTATCTCTTCTCCTACCTTTTAAACTTTACAGAAGCTCTTCTGCGAACCTTGCAGAACTAGCACTCCTGGAAGAAGGGATATTGCGGAGACATGGCTTAGTCACAGCCTGGGGGATGTTTCCAGAATGAGATTTTCATTCTGCAGCGGAGTGTGTGCTGATATGAAACTTCCCGGTAGATTAAAACTGTGTTCCGGTCCGAGACTTGAACTCGGCAGATGTAAAGCTGTGAGGACCGGGCGTGAGTCGTGCATGGGTAGCTCAGTTGGTAGAGCACTTGCCCGCGAAAGGCAAAGGTCTCGAGCCCGAGTCTCGGTACGGCACACAGTTTTAATCTTCCAGGAAGTTTCATATCAGCGCACACTCCGCTGCAGAGTGAAAATCTCATTCTGGAATCATACTCCAGGCTGTGGCTAAGCCATGTCTCCGCAATATCCTTTCTTTCAGGAGTGCTAGTTTGCAACGTTCGCAGGAGAGCTTCTGTGAAGTTTGGAAGGTAGGAGAAGAGGTACTGGCAGAAGTAAAGCTGTGAGGATGCGGCGTGAGTCGTGATTGGGTAGCTCAGTTGGTAGAGGACTTGCCCGCAGAAGGCAAAGGTTCCGAGTTCGATTCTCAGTCTAACACACAGTTTTAATCTGCCAGGAAGTTTCATGATAATTAGTGCTTTAATTATTAAGAAGGAAAAAATTTGGGTTTGAAGAAGGACAGGATACAGAGAGTGGTTTACCATACGGCATATGCTGCGGGCCCCGCGCTGTCAGCGGACTAGCAGCCGTACTGCGCAGTTTTCCGGCGGGAGAATTCACCGTAAGCAGGACTGAAATGAAAATGCGGGGTCCAGTCACTTTAAGGTGACCAACGCATATGTTTGACGTCAACGTGAAATAACCTCTCACAGGCGGCAGGTGGCAGCACTAGCAGTGGAGGGCATAAAAAGCGTGTCGGAGAGACGCGGAAAATAGTGCAGTCGTTGTCGTAATGCGGAAACGGTACGATTAATCTAATGTCCAGAGGAGAATGGTCATTAGCTTTCGGGACAAGGGTGGAAGGGGCTACGAAACGTCTAAGTTTATAAAGTGTTTGCGTGCCGCCGTGGTTAAAGTATACCGTGCATGGCAAAATGGCGCTACCCAAAACCGGCTCCGAGGCCAGTCTTGTGCGCCATTGGCCGTAGACGACAGGGGTAAGCGACGGCTGCGCAGCTGTTTACGGGCGAATAGACGTGCAACTGCTGAGCAACTCACCTCCTAGACCTAGATGGACCACGGCGCTACCAACGGCGTCTTCTAAACGACGCTAGCGAACGTTTCAGGGCATTCGTCTCCGCAGCAGGCGCCAGTTTCATGGACTCATGCTGGAATTTGCACACAAATATAGTAATTGGACGTCCAGTAGTGGCGACAGGTGGCCTTTTCAGGTGAATCACATTTTATGCTCCATCGGGCAGATGGCCGTTGACGTGGATGGCGTGAAACTTCTGAAAGCAAATATCGTGGGCAGTCGTCGAAAGGTGCCAGGGGAGAGGGATATCCTCTATGATTTCGTCAATATGGAGAGTGCATTGCATCAACACAAGTACGCATCTATTCTTGAGGAGTTTGCCCACTCCTGCATGCAGTTTGTTTTTCCTTGTCACGATCGCATCTACCAGCAGATCAACGCAACGCGTAACACAGCTCGCAGTGAACCCGCGTGGTTCGAGGAATACCAGGACCATTTTATGGCACTCCTCTGGCCACCAGACTCCCCAGATTTAAACCCCGTAGAATGTCTGCGGGTCTATGTCGATCGGACTGTTCGCGCCATCGATCCTCACCTCGCGCAGGTGGGCATGGCGTTGAAGTCGGCATAGCTCTAGATCCCTGTCGATACTTTCCACAATCTGATTGACTCTCTTCCTGCGTGTGTCACATACGCCCGCACTGCAAAAAGGTGGTTATTCAGGTCTTTGAAACAGTGTAATAACACTGTTTAGGAATGTGAATGCACGACTACACAGTATTTTTAAAGCCACGGATATAACTGATCTTTGACACGAATCTGCATGTACTTTCGTACGTTGAAGTGTACATTCGTGGTAATTCTGCTTTGTTAACCGACACATTACGTATTGCGACTGTCACAAACAAATAATCACATTTTCTATTCGACTCTGCTATGGTGTGCATCATGACAAACTTGTGCCACAATATTGTCGACATATATTGTTTGCTTTAGAAGTATGTTAATAACAAAACTCACAACCTTAAAACGATCCTGATCGTCTGAACTGTTGGATAACGTTCACTGACATACACCGCATGCGCAGCTTTATTTTAATTTCTCGGAGTTCAAGACAATCTTTGTCGACAAGGTTTTACTTCCTAGGAGGTGGGCCGTTAAAGAATGTTGATTATGTTACGCAAGCAACTAATTACGAGGTTTTGCCAATGGACCGACATCACGTTAACTCTTCAGTTATTAGCAGGCAATGGTGTGCTCCAAGTCTGTTATACGAGAGGTCATGAGCGGACGACAGTTCGAAACGTGTTATATCACGCAAGTATGTTGTTCAATAGAACATGTAGCATCCATGTTCACATTTGGATCAAAAATATTAATTCTACTTCGGCACATTATTCTAAAAGAAACTAACTTTTATACAGTTTACACGACTTTACTTATGTTCCTGCAATTCGTACTTCAGTGTCTCACTTTCCTCGTTTTTTTTTTGACTGATGCGAGTACTTAAAAATGACTAATTTTTAACTTAAAATAGAAAAGATTATTTATTTGGTGGTTTAAATATTCATAGGTTATCCACAAACTGAGCTGTAACAGACTGCATCCTCACGAATACTGTTAACTGATACATACTGCGTGGATCATTACAACAAACTGGAGCCTTCACAAAGTTAGTGCCTAAAGGGCCCCACACATGATCGATAAACCATCGATGATATCGTTCGCTCGTTTCGATCCTGCGGTATACGAACCCAGCCGAGAATCTATGGGTTCACGTCGATCGGGCTGTTCGCACCATGGACCCTCAACCGAGAAACCTGGCTCAACTGGCCACGACACTGGCTTCACATCCCTGCCGGTACCTCTCACAACCTCAGTGACTCTCTTCCGGCACGTCTTGCAGCAGTCCCTGCTGCAGAAGCTGGTTATTCAGGCCTCTGGCAGGTGGTCGCATTAAAGTGAGTGGACAGTGCAGAACTGTTGGCTTTCTGTAGTAGCTGGTGACAACCTTTCGCTCCCTCCTTTTTATTCGGGAGGACTTCAAAATTTTCCAACAGAGTGGTCCAGTGAACATTATCAAACTGTAGATTTATCTTTCTTAAATATATCTACTAAGATAAAGTCATGGGTCAGTATTACCTGTGTAACACTTCATTCCTGCGAAATACAACAAAAATTCTCCCAAGACCGGTTTCTGCCAGTTTTCCATAATTTTATACAATGTTTGCGTCAGTATTTTGGAATTATGACTTGCAAAACTTAATTCAGTAATTCTCAAACCCGTCAATATTTCCATGATTGTGATTATGCTTCCTAAAGTCTGGCAACGAGGATATTTCGCCTGTCTCATGTATTCTGCACGTCAGGTAGAACAGTTTTGTCATGATTGGTTCTGAGGGAATTTATTCTTCGCGAGGTGTCTTGTTTCGTATTATCATTGTTACAAATTTTCGTTTTTGCATGAATTAAAGCCTCCATACCAAATTGCGCATGTTCATCTCTGCCTGTGGTCTCAAAACGAAGTAATTTCAGTTGTCTAGATCTTTAGTTTCCACATCTTTGCGCAAATGTCGCAGAATGCCGGGGTGATCAGAGTTCATCACGTTAGCTAGTTCGCGAGTACAATGACTTGGGTCATTATGGCTTAATGCGTTTAAACGATCATCAAACCCCGAACGTCTTCCTGAACGTGGAGAGTCAGTAATGTCAAAACGATCCTCTTTAAAACGAGAAAACCATTTTCTTGCCTCGCTCTGTCCAGTGGTAATATCTCCATACACGACGCAAGAGTATCTGGCAGCCTCCTCTGCTGTCACCCCTGTACTGAACTCAAAAAGATGAATATGTCGAAAATGCTCTGATTCCTCCACATGGCACTCCGTGATCTAACGTCTCCAAATGAGGATATGTAATGTAAATAGCAACAGTGAACTACAAAAAAAGACAATTATAAATAAATCCAGCCGGCCGCAGTGGCCGTGCGGTTAAAGGCGCTGCAGTCTGGAACCGCAAGACCGCTACGGTCGCAGGTTCGAATCCTGCCTCGGGCATGGATGTTTGTGATGTCCTTAGGTTAGTTAGGTTTAAGTAGTTCTAAGTTCTAGGGGACTGATGACCTCAGCAGTTGAGTCCCATAGTGCTCAGAGCCATTTATAAATAAATCCATAGTGATCGGAATACCAACATGCAAAATAAAATCGCACGAACTCACGGACCAACCCAATACAAACTAGCAGAAAGGATATATGATTAAATGTGCAGGTACTTTGGAGGTGTACAGGGTGAGGAATTTAGCATACTGAGCTGACACCTATGGCAGCAGCTGGCTGTGACCACGCCGGGCATCGAGTACACGGGTACGGTCATTGCACGGAGCTTCCAGTCATAGTGGCTGGCGGATGGATGTGAGCTAGTCTGTCGCCAACACAGGATCAGACATTTCAATGGATGAGAGATGTGGAAACCTTCTGGGCAAGGGAACAGTGGAAGAGAGGTATGTCAGGGAACATGCAGTCTTGTGTTATCTCACTGAAAGACAACCGCATGGAGATCTTGAATACAGGGCAAAGGCATTGTCTCTAACGCGACAGATATGTAACAACTGCTGTTGAAACTACAGGCTATATGATCCAGAAAGCATAGTTTTGTGTACACAGTGCCACCCCATTGTATCAGGTCAGATTCAGGACCTGTACGACAATAATGAATGCAGTACGGGGAAGTTCGGTCTATGCTAGGCCTCCACGTAGACACATGTCCATCATGATGCTGTATGCAGAACCGGCACTCGTGTGAAAATACGACGAGGACGCACTCACGTGTCTAGGGGTGTCACTACGTGCAGCACTGCAGACGTGCCTCGCTCTGCTGCCGAGGGGAAGCCACAAGAATGGTACGTTTGCTGGCAGTCGTCGCGCTGTGCGAGTGGATGCTTGCCTATCTGCAGACGAGACCATTTCCTGACTCAGGGAATGTCGAGTGGCTGCACGATTTTGCACAGTAAAACGAACAATATATCTGTCCTCTCACGCACTAGACGTGTGGGGCCATTGAGCTCCTGTTTGGCTCCGAGTGTGACATATATAATTCCTCCTCACTCTTGGGTAAATGATTAAATGTTATTTCTTACGTAAACTGAAGGTGGTGGGGGCGCAAAGGAAAGTAAAGGGAAGGAGCTAATGATATCAAATGCATCGGGAATTTATGCTGAATCAGCGGCTACGTCCGCAGCTCTTGGTCGTGCGGTAGCGTTCTCGCTTCCCGCGCCCGTGTTCCCAGGTTCGATTCCCGGCGGGGTCAGGGATTTTCTCTGCCTCGTGATGACTGGGTGTTGTGTGATGTCCTTAGGTTAATTAGGTTTAAGTAGTTCTAAGTTCTAGGGGACTTATGACCATAGATGTTAAGTCCCATAGTGCTCAGAGCCATTTTTTTCAGCGGCTACGAATCAAAATGAGTCCCAGACCGCGACTCGAACTGGGGATCTGCTGTTTACTTGGCAGTTGCGTTAGCCACTGTGCCACCCGGACACAGTGTAACCAAATGAGGTAGCTCAGTTGTTAGCACACTGGATTCGCATTCGGGAGAACAACGGTTCAAACCCGCGTCCGGCCATCGACATTTAGATTTTCGTGATTTCTCTAAATCGCTTAAGGCAAATGCGAAGAAGGCTCCTTTGAAAGGCCACCGCCGATATACTTCTACATCCTTCCCTAATCCGAGATTGTGCTGCGTCTCTAGTGACGTCGTTCTCGACAGGACGGTAAAGACTAATCTCCTCCTCCGGACGCGGTGTTTATTTGCGATTTCGCAGACTACCTCGGCGAGGTTCACGGCCGACAACCCAAATGGTTCAAGTGGCTCTGAGCACTATGGGACTTAACGTCTGAGGTCGTCAGTCTCCTAGACTTAGAACTAATTAAACCTAACTAACCTAAGGACGTCACACACATCCATGCCCGAGGCAGGTTTCGAACCTGCGACCGGAGCAGCAGCGCGGTACAGGACTGAAGCGCCTAGAACCGCTCGGTCACGGCGGCCGGCAGCCGACTACCGTTTCCACCTAGCGCCACCTATCCGCTGTCCTCCACGCGCTCTGCTTTTAGATTCCCGCTGGAGGTCGAACATAAACATGCCCAAAACAACAGACACTAGGGTTTCAAATAAATGTTATTTGTCCAGTATGAGTAGCAGAAAGGTAGAAAACGTAATTGCGACGGAAACGAATTTATGGATCAGCACAATCTCTAATTCTTGATCTGCAACTAATAAAGTGATGCAAGACCGTGGAGGTAAATGTAAGTATTTAAACACTAGTCTTATCGTAGAATAGCAATGTTTCTTTAAATGGGTCGGATATAAAAAACCGAATTTTGGAAGAAACGCAGGTTATGTAGTACGCATTTAAGGGCGCAGAAATGGCCGCCAATCAGTAGCATCGCCGTATGGGCAACACCAACGTCCCAATCACACTTCTGTAAAATACAATCAAATATTAACCACCATTAATTCTAGTTTAGAACTAATGGAATTAATCTAAATTGTACAACAGTCTCACCTTCTGCTGTCTGTGCAGACCAAATAGTTTCGAACAAAAACATGAAAAAGTCACAGGGAATGTAATGTCTATGGTACATGATATTTTTGGAAGTTCATTTTTCTTCATTTTTAATGTACTATTACACCTTCCAGAACCCATCACTACATACTGCCACGACAGTCGTGGTATACCGACCAATGCAAACAGCTGTTTCAGAGAACGATAAACAGCATTCTCGATGGGGCCTAGTCCGCTTGACGTAGCCGCCCAGGTCAACGTAGTACTGTATCAGCGTTCGACTGCATGCATTCCTGATGAGAATTTTGGGACAAGAGGCATTGTTCCAGGCCTTGAACGAAAGTTGGAGTTCTTTTCAGCTAGAATTTTGGAAGTTATTTCGAGGTCCACCTACAGTACATGTTTGCCACTAGTTGTTGGGGCATGGACATGACGGCCTGCTAGTGCTAGATTTCAGATGCACCTGATGATGGGGCTAAGACCCGAAACCGGTGGTACTGTATAGCGAATTCTGTCGTGCAAGACTTCAGTCAATAAAATATTTTACAACTCTAGCGGGTTTCTTTATCATGAACATAAAAACAAAGTTGTTGCACTGTATTTGAGCTGTACGGCACTTCACTTCCGATATACGTACGGATATTTTGTATTTACTTATTGTGCCCCTCGTGTCAAGGTCGATTTGTTAGAACGAGTCATGTGGTGTAATTATTTGTTTTAAGATCAAGTCAAATTTTCAACTTGCGATGTAATGATATGCCAAAAGAATTAAAACTTTTGTGTTAGGGAATCTGCATTATATTGCTTTGCTAAGCAAAATGAAGTCTACTTTGCAAACGAGGGGTAACTTAATTTATTAACCCAACTGTGGCAGAAGTCTCGAAGCCTTTGGGTTTATGCTGCAGGTGAAAACGAGCACGTGACTCAGCACAACGTGATGATGTTCCTGAACCTCATAGAGCTTCGCACCGACGAACTCCTGAACCAGGTATTCTACGCCGAGAAGAGCAAACCGTGGAAGTTGGTTCCGTGCCAGCTTCCAATCATCAAGATCAGGACGCCCAAGAAGCCCAAGGTCAGCCAGGGCGACAAAGGAGCTGTGGACCAGCCCCACATCTGTGAGTTTCCCGCATCGTACTGTTTCCTTGCTTTAGTAAACAAATCAGTCATCAACCAGAACGTTACCTCAATCTCCATCGAGCTTTAATAAATACGGTAGTTATATCCGCATAGCCATAAATCTACTGTGTCGAGCCGCTGCTGTATACACTCAAACCTTGGCCCAAGTTCAGCGACGAAAACTTCTTTAATGCTCGTTGCTACGCTTCTCAACTCACTTTGACCTCATTAATCGACGTGTTATTCACAGTCATCTGCTTCTCCAATCTCTCATTATTTGGCGTTATCTGCGCCCCCTAGATTTCCGATCTCACACATTTGCTTATTATTCGTTACCATTAGCGCCTAAAAAGTTGTCATAAACTGGGCGCTATACGGTAAACACGGCTCCAGGCTTCTATCTATACTGTTATCACTTTCTGCAAGAACTTTGCTTCCCTGTGAGAACTCTGTCTCACATAGTTCCGAAGAAACTACTGCTAGAACCTGGTCTCCACCTTCCAAACGTAGAATATCGGCAACACCACTAAAATCCAGTTCACTGAACAACGAATTCGGTTCGCGAATAGTCTAAGAATCAGGAACATTGCTCCCTACATTCCACGTTTTCCGATTCTCTACTTGTAACTTCTTCCGATGGCATGTTACTTACGGATTCTTTAAGTCTAGAATTACATTTTCAACGACTGCGCGTACCCATTTTTTTAACCACATAATTCGTCTGCATGGGACTAATTCTGAACACAAATTGACTAACACAAGACCGCTGTTTAACGTACTCAAGATGCTCACACGAAAGTAACACATATATGCACAAATTACAACGAAAATTAATTGACCCAACAGATATACACGAATTTCTCCAGGCGCACATCACATTGAAAATTAATTATCCTGACTCATATATCAAATTCTCCACACGCAAGTTACAATAAAGTCACACGATCCTACTACCGAAGCCTAAATTAACGCAGAAACACACACTCTCATGTAAAATGAAAATGAGAGAGAGAACGCCGAATGCAAAACAACGCAGTTCCCACACTGGCTATTGCTTAAAACAATCCAGAAGTTGTCCAAGCTCCAAGGAAAAGAATATTTAACTAAAACAATTTATACATGGCACTGAAACCGAACTCCTTTTCAGAAAGTTCTCTGGCAAGCGCATTATTCAGGGTCAGGATCGCCATGTAAAAGGTTGCTATGTTAGAAGTAAAAAGTTACAATATTAAATAGAGTAACAGCGTGAATCGCTGCTGTTACCGCTAGCTCGCGTATTTCGTGTGGATTCTCTCACTCAAAGATTGCGGCTACAGCCTAATAGCCTTGATAGTGGTTTGGTAGCTAAAGGACAAGTATTTAAGAATGTAAAATCCAACCTATCTAACCTTGGGGTAATTTGAATAATTCATAATGAACAATGACCTGTATCCAATTATTGCGCAAGGAAATGGATCAGAGGTGGATGGGGCTTGGGATGAATTTGAGTTACTGAAAGCCTGAATACAATTACGAATGAAATGAACGATTATTGACCACCATATATTACTTAAAACACTTGTGAGCATAATATAATGTGACAATTGATAATGCCTGATGTATATTCAGTTCCATACTTGATAAATCTTAAACCTTATATCTGAGTCCGCTACTAAAGTCATGGTTTATAGGACGGAAATAATCAGAGGATGGGTTAACCATACACGCTCTTAACATCCACTTGCAGTTGATGAGGTTTACGCAGAGACCCTCCACAACGAACACACTTGGCTAGCAAAGAGATAGGTCGATTTTAACACGTGGAATGTATATGTAAAATTACTGTTGCAATACACAAACGAAGATCAAAATATGAACTAAATACATATTTCACTCAAATACACAAATAAGAGGAAGGTTACGGAAGCTTCAGCAAGAAAGCTCTTAAACCAGAACGCTAGCACGTGATGATAACGAACAGAGGTAAGTACTGAACAAACAGGAATTTCAGGAGAAACGAATTGGAGTTGCACAGAGGTAACAAGTTGTGAGAACTGAAGGCTCTTAAACATGAGCACTAACACATCGTTGCCTTCACGATTAATGAAAAAGCTTTCGACAAAGTCAGTAGACCTCTATTGTGGCAGATCAGGGGAAAACCCCAATGCATCTCATTAACTCTGTAAAAGCTCTTTACAAAGAGACAAAAATTGTAATTGAAAATGCAGGTAACTGGTACAAACAATTACCAACAACAAAGAGAATGGACAAGAATGTGGCCTGTTTCTAACTCTTTTTACCATCTACACAGATGACATAGTCAGTGATAGGCAGCAAAATTTTACTTACGGCATAATGTTCATCAGGGAGCAATGTTTTAACACTCTACTATGCGCAGATGATCAAACAGTAATTCAAGAAAATGAGGATAATCTTCAAATATCAGTTTATCACCTTATTGTATTGGCGGGGCTCAGCATTCATTTGCTGAGTACGGGCTTGGCGACCCCGGGGTCCTGAGCTGGGGACTGGTCAGCGCCGCCAGTCTCCTGTCACCGTAAACCCCGGACATGCTTCAGCGACCACCGTATGGCGCGGCGGTGGAATGTTGTGTGCTGCGGAGACTGGTTATCTTGGCTTGACCGCCTGGATTGCGAGGACGGTAAACCTCTATAAAAAACCCCTCAATCTTACTGTGTGCTGCGCGCCTATGAGATGCATGGCTGTTGGGGTGGAACAGTCGCAAGCGGGCAACCTCTGGGGCACCTGCCGCACCCCAGTTGTATAAAGCTTACCTAGGCACGCGGGGCTCTGTCTAGGTGGACTTCTAGTTCCATAGCTGCTCGTGGGACCGAGATGGATCCTTCGAATTCCTCTTTTCCTCCTCCCAGCGGAAAGGGTGGGCCGCTGGAAGGTTCCAACACCCAGTCTCTGAAGAGGGCTCGTGCAGTCAGTCCCCCTGACTGCAGCACATCTTTGACAAGTCAAGTCTTTAGTAACAGAATGCATTTTGGTAATCAGAATGTGTTTCTCATTGTAAAACGGAAGGAGGGTAGTTTTGAGAAGGTTTCGCCCTTCTATATACAAAAGGGTCTGGAGGGCATCTGTGGCTCCTTAAAATCAGTGAAGCGTTTGTGTAATGGGACCTTGCTCGTGGAAACTTCCACTTCCCAGCAAGCCACTAACCTGCAAGCTGCTAAATACCTTGGGGAGTATGCCATAGACACTGAACTGCACAGCACCTTGAATTATAGCAAAGGTGTGGTGACATGCCGGGATCTAGTCGACATTCCCAAAGACGAACTGCAACGTGAGTGGGCTCCGGAAGGTATCGTTGATGTTCAACATATCATGAAGAGGGTTGATGGCAATCTTGTGAAATCCGACTCTTTTATTCTGACCTTCAGTAGCAAGAAACTTCCAGACCATATTAAAGCAGGCTTCCTTCGCCTTAGTGTGCGGCCTTACTTCCCGTCTCCAATGCGCTGTTTTAAATGCCAGCGTTTTGGGCATACCACCTTCGGGTGTAAAGGTGAAGCGACTTGTGGCAACTGTGGTAGGGCTGCTCATGAAGGAGTTGGTTGCTCGTCTCCAGCTAGATGTATCAATTGCTCTGGCAACCACCCTGTGTGGAGTAGGGACTGCCGAATATTTTTAGAGGAACGCAAAGTCCAGGAAATAAAAACGACCAAGCGTATCCCCTATGGTGAGGCCAAGAAGATCTATAGGTCGATGCAACCTCCCACATTTGTTACATCTTTTGCATCCCTGGTTCAGAAGCCTACTCCTAAAGTCGATGCCTCGACGCAGACCAAGGTGGCGAGTGTTGGCACTAACACTTGCAGCTGTCAGTGCACTTGCAACGCAGCCAGTGTTTCAGAGCCAGTAGCCCCTACTCGACTGGCAGACAAAGGTACAGTGGCGAACTTGGACCAGCCCCTGGCGCCTCCAACAGCTGCGGCTGTTCCCAAGCCAGGTGCGCCAATTACAACTCCCACATCCGCTCCACCAAAGCCCACCAAACCACAGAAAGCTCCTGTACAGCAGCAACAGCGGGTCAAATCCCGTGGTAAACCATCTGACCATGCGGATGTTGTTTTACGTGAGGCTTCCTCTGACTCTTCCCCAGAGTTGATGGAATACAATGTATGTGTGGGGCAATCATCTCGCCCCACGCCTGCTCCTCCACCTGATGCGGTCTCCCCGCCTCGTCGGAGAGACAGGATGAAGGTGCTACCCCCATAATAGATGGCTCCCATACTCCAGTGGAACTTGCAAGGGTTCAGGACGCATGTGGAAGAACTTCGTCTCCTATCTCAGGATAGACCACTGTGTCTATGTCTCCAGGAGACTTATTTCCATCCATCATACTCCCCTGAGATACGATGCTATACGCTCCACAAAAAGGACGACCTGCGTGGAGAGAGAGCTAGAGGCGGCGTCCGTATTTTCGTCAGGACGGACTACCACTCCTCGCCTCTCTCACTTACGACGACTTTACAGGCCGTCGCTGTATCCGTGCACGTGCGTCATCCATTGACTGTATGTTCCCTTTACTTGCCCCCACACGATGCTCTTGATGAAGCGGCCCTCACCAACCTTCTTACACAGCTCCCCCAGCCATTCATTATTTGTGGTGATTTTAATGCCCACAATGTGCTTTGGGGCTCTGCAATTACCTGCCCCAGGGGTAGAGCAATTGAGAGGCTTCTCCTGTCATCCTGTGCCTACTTGCTCAATGGAGGACAGAGTACTCATTTCTGCACGGCGACTGGGTCGTTCTCTGCCATTGATCTTTCGCTTTGCTCTCCAGCTCTTGCTGCCAGTGCTCACTGGGAAGTGGTTGCTGACTTACACGGCAGTGATCATTTCCCAATCTGGATTCACCTGCCAGATGGCGTGGGGCACGAAAGGAGACCACCACGATGGGTGCTCAGTGGAGCTGACTGGACACTTTATAGCCAGTTGGCCCAATTCGAACACTGTTTGAATGTTGAGGTGTGGGTGGATCATATTACCAAAACGGTCCACCACGCCGCTGCAGCATCCATTCCACAGTCCACAGGCCACCGGAAGAGGCCACCTGTGCCTTGGTGGAGTGCCGACTGCCGCTCTGCAATCAGGACCAGGCGTGCGGCTGTGCGTCGGTTCAAGTGTCGGCCGACTGCTGAGAATCTTGCAGCCTTTCGGGTGGCGAGGGCAAGATGTCGCCGCATTATTCGTGAGAGCAAGAAGAGGTCGTGGCAAACGTTCCTGAACACCATTAATCGTTCCACCAAAAGTTCCGTCGTGTGGGAGACCATCAGGAGAATTTCTGGCAGAGGAGGGAGGTGTCCCATAGCTGCTGTAATGACTAACGGCACTCTCCACACGGATCCGCGAGACATTGCCCAGACTATGGCAGCGTATTTTGCCGCAGTTACTGCAACAACCAGTCTGGATCCAGGTTTACAGCGCCATAGAGCGGTTGCTGAGAGATGTAGTCTGAACTTCCAGTCCACCTCTCATGAAGTTTACAACTGCCCATTTTCTATGTGGGAGCTGGATTCTGCTTTGTCTGGAGCTCGTGACACATCCCCTGGTCACGACAGGATCCATTACCGTATGCTATGGCACCTCACAATGCGCAACAGAGAACTCCTCCTCGCACTTTTTAATGCCATTTGGGCGTCGGGTCACTTTCCTGACGCGTGGCGTGAGGCAGTTTTAATCCCTTTTTTAAAACCTGGGAAAGACCGCACGAGCCCAAGTAGCTACCGTAGTATTGCCCTCACTAGTTGCATAGGGAAGACCTTGGAGCGGATGGTCCACCGCCGCCTTGTCTGGATGTTAGAATCCCGGCAACTCCTTAGTCGCTTTCAGTGTGAGTTCAGGAGGTTTCATTCCACCTTCGATAACCTTGCCCTCCTGGAAGCGGCTATACAACAAGCTTTCCTCCGCCGTCATCACCTTCTAGGTGTATTTTTCGACATCGAGAAGGCCTACGATACCACTTGGAGGCGTCTCATCCTGGAGCAGCTTCACGAATGGGGTTTTCGTGGTTGTCTTCCTCTTTTTATTCAGTTTTTCCTCTCGCCACGATATTTTAGGTACCGAATTGGTGACGTCCTGTCTGATCGCTTTGAGCAGGAGAATGGTGTCCCTCAGGGTAGCGTTTTAAGTGTGACTCTCTTTGCCATCGCTATTAATAGCATTACGTCCATAGTGAAAAGTCCTGTCCAGTGTTCTTTGTTTGTGGATGATTTCTCTTTGTTCTGCTCTTCTTCAAGCCTTGCAACGACAACTCGTCAGTTGCAACTTACGATTAGGCGTTTGGATGACTGGGTGCAGAAGAGTGGTTTTCAGTTTTCCACCGAGAAGTCTATCTGTGTTCTTTTTAACCGTTCTCGTTCGATTTTAACCTTTCCTGAGTTGCGCTTGAGGGACACTATTCTTACTTTTAAAGACACGGTGAGATTTCTGGGGCTCATTTTTGACTCGAGGCTCACGTGGTTACCTCATCTTAAAGACCTGAAACGGCGGTCGCTTCAGGCTTTAAGTATTTTAAAATGTCTTAGCCACAGTACATGGGGAGCTGACAGGACTTGTCTGCTCCAGTTTTACAGGGCGTTTGTGCGATCTCGGCTCGATTATGGGTGCACGGTGTATGGGTCTGCGAGGCCTTCTTACTTAAAGATTTTGGACGTTGTCCACCATGAAGGGCTTCGGCTGGCCACTGGGGCATTCCGAACTAGCCCCATACCAAGCCTCTGTGCAGAGGCTGGTGAACCGCCACTTCATATGCGGCGACGGCTACTTACAGTGCGCCAGGCGTATAAAACTTTGTCCACACCATACACCCCTGCATACCGTACCGTTGCTCAGCCTCCTCTGGCACGTTTGTTTCATAACCGGCAACGTGCGCCGCAGCCCTATGGGATTCGCGCACAGGATTGCCTCGGTGCGATGTCTATGGCTGGTCTTCGTGTTTTACGTCGCGGTTGGAGCAGATCTCCACCTTGGCTCCTCCGGAGACCCAAACTTATTTTAGATTTGACTAATTTTCAGAAAGATGGCACACCAGATTTTACGTTCCAATCTCTGTTTTTTAACATTTTAGATGTGCATCACGGTTTCACTGTTGTTTATACTGATGGCTCCAAACAGGAGAATTTCCTTGGCTGTTCTGTGGTGTTCCCTGATCATGTTACCCGGATTCGCCTCCCTGCTGAATATACCGTTTTCGCAGCGGAGCTCCACGCGATCCTGAAGGCACTGGAGCAGATGCATCGTGTTCGGGGCGATCGATTTCTTCTCTGCTCCGATTCTCTTAGTGCCTTACAATCACTGCAGAACCTCTACCCGACTGAGGAGATGGTCCAGCTGATACATGACCAACTGTACTTGCTCCAACGGCGGGGTAAAGAGGTATCCTTCTGCTGGATGCCTGGTCATGTTGGCATATGGGGCAATGAACAGGCCGATCGGGCTGCCAAGGAGGCCTGCAGAGAGCAGGATGTGGTCCAGTGTCCTATCCCCTTGCAGTCAGTAATCGCTGCACTCCACAGGAAGTGCATGGAGATGTGGGAGGACGAATGGCTGGCGGTGACGACCAATAAACTGCGGTCGGTAAAGTCAACCACTCGGCCGTGGCGTTCCTCCTGCCGGCTGCTCAGGCGGGAAGAGGTGGCCCTCACACGTCTTCGGATCGGGCACTGTCCTCTGACGCATAGCTATTTATTACGGCGGGAGGATCCTCCGTTTTGTGATGCTTGTGGTGTGCCAATCTCTGTCCGGCACATTTTAACAGACTGCATTTTATACCGTGATGCAAGGGCAGAAGCACAAGTTGATGGGGATCTGCCTTGTGTTTTTGCTAACGATGAGACGTGTGTGTCTAGGGTTTTTAAGTTTTGTGATGTGTCTGGACTCTGGCCTAAACTTTTAGGCTGGAGGTTTTAGTGTATTGCAGAGTGGCTGACTCCTCCCCTTTTTCCTTGCGGTTAGCCAGCCACTTCCATCTGCTCCATTGTTTTAGCTCCCTCTACCTTTTTCTTCCTGTGTTCTCCATGTTTTACTGCTGACGCCCTGCTTCATCCCACGCTTCGGTGTGGGTGAGCACATATTTTTCAATGATTGTTCCCCGTGTTTTAGTTCCGTTTTATGTCACTGTTCTGAGTTTTTTTTTTCTTTCTTGACACCCGTCTCACTATGATACTGCACGGGCGCTGAAGACCTTGCTGTCGTGCGCCCACAAACCCCTCTACTACTACTACTACTACTACTACTATTGTATTGGCTTCTAACGATGACATAAACGTCTCCAGTATTTAAACAAGAGTTGTGTCATTCAACAGAAAATTGTCTCTAAGATCTAAAATTATAATACTGGAACAGATGACCACTTTCAGTATCTTGGTTGTGACGCGGTACAAAATTGACAACAAGATCTTAAAATTTGACGCAATCTATGGAACAATTAAATATACGCTAGAAAATAAAAATCCAGGTAAGAGTTTTACAAACTTTGGCAGTGCGTACTATACTCTGTGGATTTGAAACCTGAATTCCTACACAAAGGGATTTGAGCAGGGTGCAGGCTGCAGAAATAAGATTTCTCCGTAGTGTTGAAGGTTGCACCAGAGGAGATGGCTTCAGAAGTTAAGACATTAGAAATGATTACAAATTGATTCAGTGCGAAAGAAAATGGATCTAAACAGAAACAGATGTGAGAATATGTAGAAAGAATACATGAAAATAGACTCCCAAAACAAATTCCTAACTACAAACCGAGTGGGACAAGACAGGGTGAAGGCCACGGAAGAAATGGCTGCATCTAGTTGACTGGAACAGGCGAAAACACTTAATCTATGAAGGAAGGAGAAGATAATGGTGGTGGCAATGAAGAAGAAGTAGACAATATCGAATTAGGTCCTCATTGACCGTATTGGGCTGTTTTCATAGACAAACGGCCCATTTTTGTTTCTTTGTGTCAAACAAAAAACACGTGGACAGTGATTTTCATCACAAGAAGCTCCTGAGTGCTTCCATAACCATGTTTAAGAGGTACTAACCTCATTCTGAAAAAAGAAGGTTACGGAAGTGGTCTGAACACATGCATGATTGTATAAATTTCAAAGGCGAATCTTTTGAGAGTACTATGTGTGTGTCCAGGATATGAGCAACTATACCTTTCACATATTCACATAGTGGCAGATCTACGTAGACTTGAGCCTCTTTTCCATTCACTGGACCATGTCACGTGTCCCAACAGGGACACCGCGCAGTATTTCCGAATATTTGACAAGGGCAGTTATTTGCTGGGAAATTCTGCATGCTCGGTAACCCATGTACCTAACGCAATCTAATGTTCAACCAATCTGAAGATGCCTAAATCAGGTGAAATGCGTCATTGTACATAAATAATAATTACATTCTCGCAACCGAGACAGCTTGTTTCTTCAGCATGATCATAATTTGAAATAGGAAACATTCCCTAACGTTTCGTAAAATTATATTTATTTGATCACGAGCTAGCTTTCGGATCCTTAGGTCATCTTCAGGGGACAACTGAATGGAGCATACACAGATACATGACGTCCGACTTGCACAGGTATCATTTATGCGTAAGATACTAAAGAGACAAAAATTATGAGTGTAGTATTTACATCGGAAAGCATTACTTTTATGTCGCAGAGAAATAGATACATTAGGTAACAAAGGGGACAAAGTTTTTTACACGGAGATACGTTTAACAGCTGATCAAAAATGAAGTTGAATTTCAAGTTTTAATCTATTATTTGTAACTA
The DNA here is from genome assembly GCF_021461395.2 of Schistocerca americana. Lineage (NCBI taxonomy): Eukaryota > Metazoa > Arthropoda > Insecta > Orthoptera > Acrididae > Schistocerca > Schistocerca americana. Next base: position 101,662,274 of record NC_060126.1, read on the forward strand.
AAACTTAATTTAGCAGAGGGGAAAAGGACTTAGTTTGTTCTTTTAATACTAAGCTGGCATTCTGTGTCTTATGTTTATTGATTTCCAGTACTCCAGTAGGATCATTCTTGTGCTTATCTTAACAAAATGTAAAACTTCGCAGTCTACATCAAATGAGTGATTTTCTGTCAAAAGATGATTGTTAGAGATTGAACCTTTCTTTCTTAACTCCAGCTTCCCTCGTGTTTAGATAAACTAAATACCACAAGTCTGACGGCCTAGCTATGGCTTTGCCTCTTAGTCCTATCGTATCTCCTATTTTAGTGGAAAACTTCGAAAAAATGTTCTTATAGAAATACGCACCGAAGTGCAAAATTAAATACTGGTTCAGGTACGTGGATGATATTCTGTGTTTGTGGACATTACCACTAGCCAGTTTGAGACATTACTACGACATTTAACTTCCAACGCAGGAAAATTCAATTCGCAATGGAGCTGGGAGGCTGTTATGCAAGGTGGTCATAAACAGTATGAAAAGCCTGTAAGGGTAGACTATACTGAGAAGTAATTGTTAAGAAAAAATTCTGTACATTGCGCTGTTTCCGAGCTAATTAGCTTGAAGCTAGCCTCTGAGGCCGCTGCGCGCGCAAATTCGGGCAGCCCCCGGAGTCGGTGTCGCCAAAAAAGTTTTTTGTTTGGTTTCCTAACAAAGAACAAGAAAGTGATACAAAAACTGGACAAGGGGGAGTAGTAAGGACTGAAACTGAGCCAAAGGTTGAGCAGTCTCGTGCGCTATCATCTACACAGTGAGAACAACTTACACTAATTATATCTGATGTGAATAAATGCTCCGAAAAAAACTGTTAATAACATGGCTTTTTTCGACATTTTGACGGTACTACTCATTTTTAAAAAAAATTTACTATAATTTTTTGTTATTAGATATGATTTAAAATTGAAGTAATCACTCAGTAAAACAAGTTTTCCTCATTTTTAAAAATTTTATTAACCTTCAAAATAAACAGGGTGTTCCGCCGAAGTACCAGGGTTCTCAGAGTCAGAGGGAAAGTTTGGAAGTTCCTGTACTATAGTCAAAAGTGATTTGTGTTTCTTTCTAGTGACCCTGCCTTTGGGCTGTGTTTCTCATGCAAGAAAACAACCTGCAAAAATCTCGCATGGCCATACATCAGACACCGTCCGCCCCAACAGGCACAAGCGCCTGCAAGCGAAACAATGATCCGCGCTCGTCTCGCATGTTGGTAAATGTTCCGTGCAACATCAATACTCTGGTCTGTTGTCGACGGAGTCTCTGGCAGCCGCCATGAGAGCGCGCTTCCACGGCCACGGCAGAGTGAACACGGCCAGTATTCTCCTGGGATACGTCACGTGTCCGCCAGCAGCTCGCACTTCACCTGAGCGCCGTGGCATTATACACGCGAGCGCTCAATCACGGATTAGTAGTTTAGTTTCAGCTGTCAAAGCAGTCATTCCTTCGAGTTCTCTGAGACAGGCACCGACTGCATCCACAACCCAGCAATCCGAGTTTCACTAAGAAATCATCCCCATACAGTGTTTAGCTTCTAATCTGCACCGAGCAGTGACTTTACTATTTCAGGCTTCGGCCTTACGCCAACTTAGTATTGATCATGCGATTAACTTCTGGGCTTGAACTCACTTTAGCCTTCAGTGAATTAATCATTATTTGTCTTTCTTGTTTGAGGCTCAAAGCACCACAGAACTTTTATTTGTATGTAACTTAACAATCCACGAAGAAGACTTCGTTCTTTACTACTCTAATGAAGCTATTCTACATATTTTACCTGGGCAATGTCCTCACTGCGCCTTCAGCGGCACGAGACACATATCTTGAGGAGTTTCCTGGCTCTAATACCCCCCCCCCCCCACTCTCAGTTTTTGTTGTGCGTCATTTGGCAATGAGGAATTTTCTGCGACCCTATCACTCCTGCTCTCAGTTTTCGTCCCGTTATCATTTGGCGCTGAGGAAATTTCCGGCCCCAGAACACCCCTCCCCGTTCAGTTTTCGTCCAACCATTTGGCTACGAGTAAATATTTTCACAGCTTCCGTGCTGCCTTTCCAAGTTTCGTCCCACCACTAGTGACGCCTTCTATATTTCATCCCACCATTTGGCGACAATTAAACGTTTTCACCAGTCCCATCCCTCCAAGTTTTGTCCCATATCAATTGGCGACAGGGTTTTTTTCTGGCCCCAGCGACTCCTCTGGCTCCAATCTACCTCCATGATCCGTCCCAGAACATTTGGCGATGTGATATTTTCTTCTGAACTCAGTTTTTTATCCATTCTTGGTAGACAGACCTCGATGTTTTCGTCCGTCCACTGGCGACAGTTTTCAACATTTTCATCCCACTACAGACGAAGGCTTCCACATTTTCGTCCCACCACTGGTGATGGCTTCTACATTTCACCTCACAGTTGAGTGATGAGGGCACAAATTCCCATTGACTCCAACGCCACTGCTGGCTCCAGCATTACTGCGTGAAATTTCGTCCCATAAACTGGCGACGTGGAAGAACATTTTTAATCGGGCTTGGCGCTATCGTTGGCTCCTGCTCCGCGTTCCAACGTTTCGTACCATCAACTGGCGACCGTTTAGCAGAATTTTTCATAGGCTCCAGCGCTATCTCTAGCTCCAGTATCTCCACTCAACGTTTCGTCCTATCCACTGGTGACTAGTACGTTCACGCTTGATAGAGAAGTGACACTCTAAACCTCATCCATATTACACACCATGTACCTGACAGACGCATTTTGTAGAAGCTATCCGTGACCAGTATGACATCAGAGGAATGTAGCTGCTGTCCCTGGCATGCCTCCAGGGTCAACCATCTCGGGAAAGCGATGCTGCAGCTCTCTCCTTCTGGCACAGCCCCAGGTCCTTCGACTACATCTTTCATCATGAATTGACCTCATGGCGACTACCACCAGTAAACCAAATAAACCTCCACCATCTCATCTGTTCCTTTTCCCCTATCCCAGCCCTCGCCTAATCCACATATGCAATTACTGAATCTGTTATCTCTTTTTAATCTACACACACATTTTAGGACTATCCTTTATGTGTCTAATATAAGGGGAGTGCAAAAAGAAACGAGCCAGAGACATAACTACAGAAACCAGTAGCTGTGTTAGAAGTATTGACCCTGGCTGTTGCGATACTTGTCCCACTATCCCACTGTGAGTCAAGGTGGTGAATGGCTGTCTCATAAAATTCCTGGGGCTGCGATGTTAACCAGTTCTGCACGTACAGCTGGACGTCGTCGTCCGAGGTGAATTGTTTGCCCTTCAGAGCCTTTTTAAGGGGTTCAAAAAGGCTTAATCACAGGGACAGTGGTCAAGACTGTATGGAGGGTGGCCGCGAACCTCCTATTTGAATTTCTGCAGGAGTGCCGCGACTGTGTTGGCCGTATGAGGCTTTGCATTGCCTGGTCGTTTTGATTTGATCCTTTGGCGAAGGGTGGTCAAGGTTTGCGAGTAACGCTGGGCATTTACTGTTGTCCCATGCTGCAGGAAGTGAATCAGAAGGAGGCCATCTTGGTCAAAGAAGAACGTTAGCTTTTTTGGATTTTTTTGATGGTGGTGACACTGGGTGCTTCCACTGGAGACTTTTTCGTTTTGGTTTTGATTCCAAGTGATGACACCATGATTCATCTCCAGCCACCATTCGTTCCAGGAACGCATTCCCTTCCCGAGCATAGCGCTGCAGGTGAGCAAGACAGTGAGCCATTCGACATGCTTCCTGGTGTGGTTGAAGACTGTGGGGCACCTACTGGGCACACACTTTGCACATGTGCAGTCTTTCCTTCATGATGGTGTGAACACGTCCGACGTTCAATCCGACCACGGCGGCTATGGCTTTCACTGTCACTCTGCGATCGTGGGTAATGAGTGCATCCACCAGCTGGACGATGTCATCAGTAATGCAGTGTGGTCCTCCAGACCGTGCATCATCGGCTAACGACACCCGTCCTTCCCTGAAGCGCTTGTTCCACGCCTTGACCCTTGCAAGGGACACGCAGTGATCGCCGTACACTTGTGACATTCGTCGATGAATGTCTGTTCCTCGTACTCCTTCCGCTGTTAGAAAACGAACAACACCTTTTTGCTCTTCTTTTGACGCCTCCATGTCATTGTTTGCAATGCGACTGGCAACGTTGGACGATTGATTATGCTGCTGCTAGCTCTGTATAGTCACGTGACGTGCACACGTGCCCTTTAGCGACAGGCTGTGAACTTCCACGCTATGGTCGGAACCACACCTCGTTACACACGCCACGATATTACCCTCCTGTCACCGGTTTGCGCATTCCAGACTTCGGTTCGTTTATTTTTGAACGCCCCTTATACATGCATTCGTGTTCCTACACCTCAAGAGCTCCTGCACTAATCTATACCCTCTGGGCACAATTGTTTTACTTGTATACTGCTCCCACATCCACGTATGCCCTCCAGGCACAATATTATTGCATTAGACATACTCCATACATTCAGGGGACAATAATTATATTTGTCACGTGCTCTCACATTCTCATTCGCCCTCCAGGTACTCTTTTCCTGCATCCTTTACGCGATGCTCTTACACCTCTATCATCAGTCATCTGCATGCAGGATCCCATACTATGTTTGGCATCCTTGACGATTCGCTCCAGCCAGCTCGCTCCTCAGCTACTGCCAGTCTTGCCAACCACTACAGGTCTCCCAACAACAGCCTGATGGTGAGTCCAGGATCTCAGCCTCTGGACACGGCCGCTGGAGCCATCTGACGCAACTTCCTTAGGTATAAATATTACACGCCACAAATAATATTCCAATGAAGCAACTATACATCGTTTACCTGTATTTTTTGGGTGGATGTACTGATTTAAGTAATATTTTTGTAGGGCTGATAGAGTGCTTTAGAATTGTTCCGGGAATATTTAGTCTATAATCATGTTTCTTTCTTGCAAGACATAGTCAGATATTCATGATTATTTCTGCTCAATTGTTCACTTACTCTGTGCAATGCCTGTAATGAGTAAAGCATGTATTTTTTTAGCTGGTGGAGTAAACATTATGTAATAAAATTACTTTATTTTTACAGGAAAGTAGAAGGCGGCGATGCAGCTGGATAGTGAGATGGGTCTGTATTCGAGGAGCGTTGTTCGTCTATGAAAATGTAACAGAGTCAAATTATAGACAGTGTAAAGTAGAAAATGTTTTGTACCAAACGTTTGCAGTGTTTGTAACATGGACAAAAATTGTTTTACGGATGTTTTCATTTATATACTGTCAAATGAGTTTGTGATATAGATTTTGGAAAGACAAACTGTTGTATCGTCAGCTAATGTACATTCTCACGCATGACATTTACAAGAGATGTCCAGATATTTGAAAGTAATTAGCAGGTGACAGATTTCATCATTATCGACAATTTATTGTTTGCTATAGATGTAAAACGTGGTTTCCATTTGCCTAAACTGAATGAAACCATTTTAATATTGTTTAATCAATTTCATTATCACTACAGGATCTAGATTTCGAGCTATAAATCCATTTTCTAGCACACAACTGCCCTAATGATGGGAACAAAGCCAAGATAAACACACCAACCTCATAATGTATCGATTCTTGACTTAAATCACATCATTTCAAATTCAGTTCATAATATCACATATTGACACTAAAGATTCAAGACGGATTACTTTTCTGATGATAGTAGCTTGCCTGTGTAAAGGGTACTGTAAATAAGATTCTGATTTCAAGCTGTTAAAATGGGCCTATAGTTTGGAGGAAGAATGTATTCATTTTTAACGATATTTGCTAGACAGTTATCTCTAAATAGATCATTTCCTTTATTCGTGTTTTGCTTAAATGTTGTGCAAATAGGGGGCTGGGCACTCTGCCATCGTATAAGAAGATACGATTAGTTTGATTATCACTATCTGGTCGACACTTTATGTGGCTGTTACCGTTGTGCTGTAGTCAATTGATCCCTATTGCGATTGCACTCGAATATAGGGTTTTCCAGTACAAAGTCATTAGTGTATATACAGGCAATTATAGTTTCAAAGCATCTGATTTACCTGTATTATCCTCACATAGAGATTCGTTAGTTCTTAATTGATAGCTTATATATACTAGCGAATCATTTGAAAGTGATGATAGTATTCGGTAATAACCCCTGTCAAGTCTCTTTTTACGCAAATACAGTTGAAGGAAATTATCTGTCTATGAATTCTTAAACAGTTCTGTCTAGGTTTCTTTTACTGTGAAAAGTTACGAAAATGCTATTAAACCTAGCGCAGAGCGAACATACATCACAGATTTGTAACACTTTATTACTTAAAAATCTGTTCTGACTACAGTCGTTCAAAATTTTTAGGAAAGTGAGGGTTAACAATGACAGCTTTCTCTCAATGATATGAAATCAGTAGCAGTAGCGAATACCAGTTACGTAAACGATAATATTTCCCTCAAGCGAAAAATTACTTTCTTTGTTCAGCTAAATTTAACACTATCTCACGGAGATTAAGCTAGGTATCGAGTCAGCGATATATTTTACTACCTACACTAGGTTTCTTTGATTCTCTTTGTAAAAAATCTCACTTCTTTTTCGTCTCATATCTCTTGAAAACTGTAATTAGTTTCGAAATATTTATAACGTTAACAGAATATATCTTTGAATTTCAAGTAATTTTCTTTTACATGTATATTTTTCTCACTTTTTAAAATTAGAGAGTCGTAATATAACGAAAAACACTTTTCATCATATTTTATGCAATTCCAACTACCTAGAGCATATTAAGAGCCTTCGCTTTCATTTGAAAACGCTTTCAGACTCTTATTTCTCATTTACCTTGAGTCTTGGGATTGACAGAAGTCAATGAAGAGTAACTTATTTTGATTAGAACTCGGAGAGCCAATATTAGCTTAAGTAACGAAACTTTATTTTTTTCTTTCATCTTTAATATCAGGTACAGTCAACACATCACAAGTGTAAGAGTGCTTTCAGATTTTCTTAGTTCCTACTAACGTATTATATGGAAAAAAGCAAACAAAGAAGACCATACACTTCAACAATTTAAACAGAGTTCAATCCTCTTTAGGTGTTAGCGTCATGCGACCACTAAAAATGCCTTATGGTAAAGGTCAGTCAACACTGGTAAATCAGAAGTAATAGTTTCGCTGTACAAGTACTTTCAATAGTGGGTCGTTAGAAAGAATGGGTTGTCTTTTACTACTTTAGGACAGATCTTCTCAAACTCATGGGCAAATTTTCACTTAAAGTGCAAGATAAGTTCCCGCTATCCAGTGGTAGGGCCTGTCACCTTAAATTTAGTGTACTTGAGACATTATCTCGCTCAAGGCCAAACTGCCTTCTATACAACACCACAAAATAGAAACAACTCAATTACCTCAGAGTGTGCTACCACAACCTCTAGCAATATTATACAGAAGAATACGGATAACAGTCCGTTATCACATACCAGTAAACCACAATCGCAATCATTAACACTTGTTCTGTACAGCCCACAAACATACCGTTTTAACAATAAATAATTACGCACGTTAAAAAAATAATTCGTTACAGGAGATCTCCCATTACCATGTGAATCGTTTGGTGAATCCTGATTCTATTAACCACGAAAATAGAAGCTTATTCCTACAAAAATCTGTGTTGGGAGGATATGCGAAGTGATAAATATAGTTGATAGTGGCTTCTTGTTGTGACTTAACGCACCAAATAACTCACTCCCGACAATTATCTTCAGTAAGACTGACAATTATCTTCAGCAAGACTATCTCCCTTCAAGACTCGAACGTTACTAGTTCGGCTGAAATGGTACTGCCTATGAGGATCATTTTAAACCTGACTGGAACTGTTAATTTGGACAAACGTAGAGCCCCAGTATTCCTTTTAAGAATTTTAATGTTGTCGGCTGCATTCTCAGTGGCCAGCCCCGACTGCAGGCTCTAACTTCTCTGGATTGCACGATGGCATGTTGTAGTGCACCACGGCAATTGTCGAATACTGGTATACTGCATCTAGAATTTATGGCATCTACAACACAAGTATGACAGACATATATATGAAAACTTTAATAAGCCTTCCTTTAATATTTCCTTGGACACGAAACATATTTCCAGATGCTTAATCAATAATTAAAGGGGACAAAAAAAATCGTGTGTTTGCGACTTGACACAGCACAGCTGCCAAATAGTTGACATGAGGTAGCTGAATAGTGGCAGAAGTGAAAGTTATTGTAATCATTAAAATACGTGCCATAAAACAAGGTTGAAAACAGGTTACAGAATTTAGCACAATCTCCACGCAGGGTAGTGCGAGGGCTGTCCAGGATAAGCTTAGGTGTCTTCTTGCCCTACAGATCTCTCGTCCACTTTATTCTTCAGGACGAAACTGTACTTTTATTACTGAAGCTTACTTCAATGAGTAGTCATAGGATGACTGTAGTCATCCGATATATTGCTGTAGATACAACAGATCTTCTCAACGTAAAGCATCTCAAACTACTGAATCTATGTAACAGCCAATCGTAATTTCTTTTTTGGCACAACACTGTTAGCGTTTTGCATGGAGGTTTCTGCTTTAAGTATTTAGTGGAGCGACGTACGGCGATGAAAAGTCTCTGCTACACCTCTGCTGACGTCACAGCATCTGCCGCTGCGTCCAAAACAGCACATGAAGGTCAATGAATACCTCAAATAGAAATTACAAAACACAGGCGAAATTTAATCTAGAACATGTTACATAAATAAATCATTGATTTACAAAATCCAAACCTTACTTAATGGCAACTGAAGTCAATTCAGTATAACAATAAAGTACGCTTGCTCATTCATAATCAGTGCCAAGAGTACAGAATTTTTAAATCGAAAAAATATTCATGAGAATATCCCAAACTAAAATCTGGAAATTTCCGTACCCTGTCACGTGCCATCCATATTGAGTAAACGTAACTCACTAATTCACCAATTAACCATACACATATATATATATATATATATATATATATATATATATATATATATATATATATATATATATAGCAACTTTTTTATATCAACAGTTATTATTATCCTCAATATTGTCATCATTTTAATTTATCTTTAAAATCACGTAACCATGTCAATCAATATTCCAACAAAACATAAAGTACTTTCCTCTAAAAAACATAACTTAAGTGTAACTACCACCCTGTAGAAAATTAGAAAAATCCTCCCAGGTGTGGTTTTCTGATTAAACATCCCATATAAAATTTAAGATACTCTTGCATAAAACTTATCCACAAAATTTGCCTTAATGTTATCTAATCGGCCGCGCGGGGTAGCTGTGCGGTCTGGGGCGCCTTGCCACGGTTCGAGACCACCCTCGGGCATTGGTGTGTGTGTCGTCCGTAGCGTAAGTTAGTTTAAGTTAGATTAAGTAGTGTGTAGGCCTAGGGACCGATGACCTTAGCAGTTTGGTCCTATGGGAATTACCACAAATTTAGAAATTTTAGAAATTTAGTTATTTAATCCATAAGATTACGTGACCCATTTCTGGTTTAAAAAGAGTATCCAAAATTTATGCTGTTTACGGGGTGGACATTGTTGCAATGGAACATGAGATTCATACTGGAGTGCTGTAGGAAGGTTTTATGCCCTTTTTTAGCTATGCAATTAACAACGTCATTACTTGCTCTTATAGCCTCTGCTGTCAGAGTACATGTCTGCGACACCCTTTCGCAGGTGAAGAAGGTACATTGACCTCAGAAATGTGAACAGTTCCCCTTGGAGCTGCCACCTCTCCGATTACCTAAAACATAAACTGACAAACACCACCATCATCAGTGTAAAACTCGTTTTAGGGCGTTCTAAAATAATATTGGTTCATTGACCATCATAGTATTTTATGCACTCGAATTTTAACATGATATAGCACTACTGCTAACGCTGCCCCATTCCTTCTGCGAACTGCATGTCATTATATTAGTTAATTTCTGCCATATATTCTCTACTATGACTAAACACAAATGAGAGATTGTCTCTCAGTCCGCAAATGCTAGGTAAGTATTACTGTCTTCTCTCCTAATAATAATACAGCCGAAATGTTACTTCCCCCTAAGTGCCCAAATGTAGTCTGAAGGTTGAGAAGAAACTTCTGTTATTAAATATTTTGAAGTGTTAAATTTTGGAAACTTGGTAAGACTTTCTCAAAGATCGTCACAAATCTGAAATATCTTGTCACTAACTGTGTTTCAGCTACACAATGCACGCCAGTGGGAGAGCCTGCCTCTCTTCCCAGCCACACGGAAGTGTAGCAACGTTTTGCACTGATTTTCTCACAATGCTAAATATAAATTATTTACTAATTTCTAGCATTCCGGAAGGCATAACGTCAGCCAACGTACTGGTTAAACAAATTATCAAATAAACTGAAAGAACTGTCAGAGTCGAAATATTAATTTCCTTTGTTACTAGTTTCGAGCCTAATCTCAGTATCAAATCACCAGATAAGCTATGCGATGACATACATTACTGCAGACACAAGATATTATTTCAGATTTGTAGTTAAACCCATTTTAGTATAAATCAGTACAGGGCTGAACTTCTATCACCTTCAAGAGAGGACTGTTGGAATTGTATTGGATGTTTCTCAATTAGAAGCTTAACTATTGCATTCGCCGTGAATGAGTGAATACATACTTTGTAAAACACATCGCTACAGGCAAGAAGCTAGCTCAGACTATTAGTACTACATGTTGGTTACACACAACTATTCGCTTTCGTCTCCTATTTCATACGGAGACAAGCATGTCCTTTGTCATCTATTGCGCTAATTTATATGAAATTTTGTGCTGTGTGACTACTTTTTAAGTACTGTTTTGAGTCAGCAGCGCTAGAAACTTTCCGTGGCCATTATGCATTTCATTTTGTATATCATTATAATACCAGGGCTTGCACATCACTACCTCTGAGAGTGATTGATGCTTTCACAAAATACATGCACCTTTCAGAGTGGCTGATTTTTTGTCCATTGTGGTAGCAATTGTTCTGGTATATAATTGTGCCAAGCATCCGGAAGTTCTAATCCCACATCGACTCATCCCTTAGATAGCCAGGACAACTCCGGGCAGCTGTTCCTCAGGAGACAGTTTCCCCGCTCGCTGCAGGCGCTTGTTTCGCCCATCGCCTCTCGGAGTGTCGTCCATGTGACCGCTTGCTTCCTTCAGCATCTTCACCAGGGCACTCGCCGTGTCTCCGTCTGCGGTAGCTTGACCGCAGTTACGCTACTTGCCAGAACCATCCATCATGTCAGCGCTATCATTTGGGCCATCATCCCCAGCACCTGGACCTTCCTTTGTATTGCCACATTCTTATCCCCGATATCAGAAATAATCATCTGTGAATCTTACCGCAAGCACAACAACCGCTGGCATATATACGCACCAACGCGTGTAGCTGCACCCCCTACGCAAGACCTACCAAAAATTTCCGAGAATATCCCCACAACACTCATAAAACTTACCTTGTATGTTAATTTCGTCCATCAGCTTCAAAGTAGTTCGTTAGCACTTGTATGCAAAGCTTCCCGCGACTTTTCAATTGTTAAAGCAGTGTTACGAGTCCGCTGGGTGAGTCATGTTCAAAACTAGTTGCAATTCCGCATGAATGTCTTCTATGGAGTCAAAATGCCACTCTTTCAACTTTAATTTCGTTCTTGCGAAGAGAAAGAAATCAGAAGTTCTACATTTGGTACGTAGCAAGGCTGGAGGATAGGCGGCATGTTGTTTTCTGCCAGCACTTCCCTTACAATAAGCGAGGTGTGTGCAGGTGCATCGTCATGACGGTGAAAACAGTCTTTGTTCCACAATCTGTAAGGCTGTTTGCATATAACATCTTTCCTCAGTCTCCTCATAACATCGCAGTAAATCTTCCCTGTGATAGTCTGACCACACAGAAGAAATTCCTTATAGACAGTTCTACGAATGTAAAAAAAATCATGACTTGATGTTATTGCTGCGAACTTGGCGCGCTTTTGTGGGTAGTATTTTGTTTCATAACTACCACAGCTGCACGCTCTTGGTAATTGCGTCCCAAACCCAGAAGGAGAAATCTGTATCATCTCGAACAGTTGTTTGCTGCTTGTTTCACACCCGAATGCGATGGTGTCGTTGGTCCACCGTCAAAAGAAAAGCAATAAATTTCTGTGCAATTCTCCTCATCTTCAATTCATCAGCAAGAATGAGTTGATATATCCCGTATGAGATTCCAACGTTTTCGCAAACATGTACTGTCTACCGTCCTTGAGGATCACTACGCACTCTTCCACGATCATTTGCAGAGTGTTTGTCATCCGCCACGGACTCCCAGACTCAAATTTTTGAATGTAAACTTTCGGGATAGATAATTCTGATGAAAAGTTCTTGGGTTCCCAGCCGGTTGGTATTGTTAAAATACGACGAAATTTCTACGACTGTCATACTAACTACTTTGCCACTCTCCGACGCGTCGCGGTATTTTAACACTGTCAAATGTTCTTGCTTGGCTGAAACCTTGCTCACCAAAAGCCTCCCTTAGTATGCGGTTCGTTTCAGCTTTATTTTCGTGGAGTCTAAAGCGAAATTTAACGCAGATTCAGTCAAGCCAGCAAGCCAGCCATTTCGAAATTTGCAGACGCACTTGAATACTGTGTAAATAAATAGCAACAAACTTTCACACTAATACACTCACCTTAACGGCACGTGGCATACTAGCGGTTAAAAGACACAACTAGAGGCCCCTAGCAGCGGAAGTTTTCGCATTGGAATTTTTTGTCACAATATTCAGACTGTCGGCATTTTTGGGTTTCACCTACTACCTCACCCCACCTATTTTTCGCAACATCCACTCGTACCCGCCGCTAAGCTGACTCCCTAGTTCCCGTTCCGCCCTGCACACACCCAATAACATATTCGCAAGCACCAACTTCATGTGACTTTTTCCTTGTAGTTTTCATTATACCAAAATATGCCATATACCCATTACTACGTCAACAGCACTTCAGAAATACCACACAACAGCAGCACAAGTTCTATCACGCCCAGCTATCACCATGTCGCAGGTGCGCCAGCTTCCTCCTTGGCAGCGCCATCTGCTCGACTTCATCTAATCAAACAAACCAACCCCTGCAAAGACATATTGCCACAGAAAATCCCATCCTAGCACCTGACCAACCCCAGAGCCAATAAATCTTCAAACGAAGATGACAACATAACAAATGGAATCCATTCCCATCTCATTCCATATCGCCGGCCGGAGTGGCCGTGCGGTTCTAGGCGCTACAGTTTGGAACCGCGTGACCGCTACGGTCGCAGGTTCGAATCCTGCCTCGGGCATGGATGTGTGTGATGTCCTTAGGTTAGTTAGGTTTAAGTAGTTCTAAGTTCTAGGGGACTGTTGACCACAGCAGTTAAGTCCCATAGTGCTCAGAACCATTTGAACCATCTGAATCATTCCATATCCTGTTTAAGCCATTCCTCTGTACTACCTGCACTTGACCAAACATCTCTTACTTACAAGACCATAAAGTATGAAGCAAAAAGTATCTCCTTAGCCTCAGCATCATGCAATGTATCCAGAGCAAATATTCTGTAATCCTCAAGTTTTCAGTTCATGACTTCCGCACTGTCCTGGGACACAAACGGTTCTCTGTAACCTTTAACTTCCATGCATTTATTACTCCATCATCGGCTCCACATCCAAAGCAACCAACCCAACAAATATGATATCCTGAAAACCCACAGCATCTACAGTACTTGTCCCATTTTTCCTAGGCATGCATTTCCTAAATCTCCATTAACTACTAATAACCCCATTACACATGGCGCCCTCATTTTACCACTGTAAACACGACAGGATCTTCCTGAGTCCAAGCCCAGGCATAGCGTTACCAAAATAATTTCAAGTGCAATGACCATCCATCACAAGAATGTTGAAACCTATCTACTTGTTGCAGTTGCGGATCCTATCACCTCCTAAAACAATGTCGTAACCTACAGTCGCCAACCCGCTGTAATACTTGCAACCTGTCCTGTTTGGCCTACATGCTACGAGGTCAGGCAGCTGTTGTCCTCATCTAATCATCGACTCGCCTCCTGTCTCTGACAAGGCCCACCACAAAAGATTTAATTTTCTTTCTTACTTCAAAATATCGGTCCGTTTGATGGGCCTATATACTGCATCAAATCAAACACGCTGCCTGTTACGCGTTTCACCTGAATGCGACTGCTACATGATCCAGAACCGCTAGTTTCTTGTCTAAATCTCGTTGTTTGATTCATTTCTCACCCTACCATGCAAAGCATCTTCTAACTATCTGTTTACTGCAACACATAAACTAATAAGTAATTGATTATTCAGGAAGTCTCATTTTCACAGTTCATAAGACAGCTGAATATTTCTTCATGTGTCAACATGAAATAAGTGGACTGGTCAGGCGTATGCTCAGTAAAGTAAATGATTATTAAATGATTATTCTTTTCACTCAAGTATAGTCGTAGAATTAAAATCAGCAGTTTTCACTGTTAACCGGCTCAGTTGACCCCTTCAATGATTTCAGCTCCAGAAATTTTTTTCAGGTTCTTCACTTTCATGTACAGGATCCAATAAATAGTCTCAAAAAATGGTTCAAATGGCTCTGAGCACTATGGGACTTAACTTCTGAGGTCATCAGTCCCCTAGAACTTAGAACTACTTAAACCTAACTGACCTAAGGACATCACACTCATCCATGCCCGAGGCAGGATTCGAACCTGAGGCCGTAGCAGTCGCGCGGTTCCAGACTGAAGCGCCTAGAACCGCTCGGCCACCCCGGCCGGCAATATAAATAGTCTCATTCAGCTTCATTCATACTTGCGTGAATGTTCATTGTTATTTCTATCTTCCTTAGTACATAGATACTACACTGTAGACCCTGATAAGAACTGTCATACATAACCATGTACAACGATGAACTCTCTACTACATTGAACTAAACAAAACCTGCACATGACAAGTGCCCCGAGGTTATGCTCATGATCATTGAATTACTCCTATCATAATAATTTTGCAATATACAACATATTTCATTCATAGATGCCACACTATCTTTGTCGGCATATAAGATTATTTTTTTACTGTATTGATAAAATTTTAATACAGCTGACAGAAAACACACTCTACTTATCATTATGATTCGATTGGTATTAATACCAACATACTCCCAGATAATTGGTGAAAAAATTACAAAACATGATTTTCAGTGCAAGAAGCTAACAAAATTTTATCAAAAAATCTCAGTTATGAAAAAAAGCTGATAAAAATACTAATCTTTCTTTAATCAAACGTGCAAGAAGCGAATTTTGTAAAATAGTATATCTTAAAAGTTTTGAAATTTTTGTGAATAAATAACATATAAACGCAAGCAACGTTTTCAGAGCGTCTAGTAACTATACTAATGTAGTTTTACACAAATGACCTGTTAGTAACAAGTGACGAAAATCTCTATTGCTGGATGGTGTTCTTCACTAACATGAATCTGACACAAATGTCCAATTTCATTACAGTATCCATTCTTAAACTGTACCAAATTCCCGATACAGGCCCATCAAAATTCTGTTTCATTATCCCAACCCTCAGATTACCTTGTGCAACCCCCACTACTAGCTCCCCACCTTTATACCTCTTCCACTCTCCTCCCATTCAAGCGACGACCCGCAGCTGTTGGCTGGGACCCCGCTTAGCATTTTACGGCTGAGCAACGGGAGTATTCACAGAATCGAATATCTGAGGACGTTTCTCACAAATTCTTCTGCAGCTGATCGAGGATCAAAGCGAAACACGCATCTGTTTTAGGACAAAAGGCGTTAATGGATGCGTTTATTTACGTACAGACGTATTAGATATGAGGTGAGATATTACCTGCAATGCTTACGACAAATGACAAGAGGTCACATCTACTGGAGTGTCCTGCATCTAATTCTTCGTCTACATCTGCATGACTTTTCTGTAATACACACTTAAGTGTTTGACGGAGGATGTACAGAATCAATTTCAGGCTGTTTATCGATCGTTCCACCCTCCACGTGGGAAAAAGGAACACTTAAATCTTTCCGTGTGAGATGTCATTTCTCTTATTTTATTACGATAGTCATTTCCCCTCAAGTAGGTAAAAATCAAAAAATATTTTCGAAGTCCTAGAAGAAAGTTGGTGTTTGAAATTTCGTCAAAAAATCTCGCCCCAACGAATACCACTATTTTAATGATTGCCACCTGAACTTGCGTATCAAACCGGTAATAATTTCTATCCTATTTTGCGGTAATACAAGACAAGCTGTCATTCTTTGAACTTTCTCGATGTCCTCCATCGGTCCTATCTGGCAAGGACCCCATGCCACGCAGCAATAGTTCTGAAGAGGACGGACAAATATAATGCAGGCAGTCACTTTAGTAAACCTGTTGTACCTTCTAAGCGTTTTGTCAACGAAACGCAATCTTCAGTTAGCCTTCCCCGCAACAGTTGAAGTTGTTCCGATTTAACTTGTCCGTAATTGTAATCCCTAGGTATTTAATTGAATCGACAACCATTAAATTTGTGTTATGTATCGTGCATCCGAAATATAATGTATTCTTTAATACTCATGTGGAAGACTTCACACAATTTATTGTTCAGGGTCAGTTGCCACTTTTGGCACCATACACATGTCTTGCCTAAATCATTTTGTAATTAGTTTTGATCTTCTGACGAGAGTGCTGGGCGGTAAACAATAGATCACCTCCAAACACAATAAGGGTTGAGAATCTTCAGGTTTTGGCAGCGCAAAGACTGTTCCATTAAGTTTCGGGTGTGTAGCCGCAAGAAATCTCCTTCTTCTTCTAATATTTCGGCTGTATAACGTTTAGCCATCTTCAGAGTCTTGCGGCTCATTCTGAAGATGGCTGAACGTTATACAGCCGAAATATTAGAAGATGAAGGAGATTTCTTGCGGCTGCACTCCCGAAACTTAATGGAACAATAAGGGTTGTCTGCTAAATCTTTCTACAGGCTAAGAACGGCAGAGGTCCTGTAACTCTTCCTTGCAGAACCGCAGATATCACTTCTGTTTCGTCACATGACTTCTCATCAGTTACTAGCGTTGCCGGTGTTCCAGTGAGGAAATCACGAATCCAGTCGTATAACTGCGGCGAAATTCCATTGACGCGCTATTTGATTAGCAGCCGCCTGTGAAGAACGGCGTCAGTAGCCTTCTGAAAACCTAGAAATTGAAATCAACAGGAGTTTCCAGCTGTACATCCTTTCACGCAGACGGCGTCCTATGGGGACAGTGCATGGCTCGTTTCAAGAACTCCATGAACTTCAGACATTTCCATGTCAAACGTCATAATTACGTCACAATATATGATCAAACGACAACAATCATGAAGTATTTTGTTGAATGATTATTCCTGAAAGGATCTGCAAAAACGAAACAAGTTATCAATTCAATAAGACGAAGGTTCGGTATGATTTAGTCTACAAACACAACGGTAGTCTACTATTGAAACAGATTAAAACACTTAGCGTACTAATTATTATTTCAAGATATATAAATTTATTTTGGAAACTACTTTGACGTCACGTAAATTGTAGTTACAGCGGCTGGAACGAATGACATTGAAAAAAAAAAAGACTGTTAACTTTAAATAAAAAAGAAAAATTAACATCACAATCATCAACGTCATTATAATGCGGAGTAATATAAATGGCAGAATAACCTTCCTTGAAATCATCATCTATTTTACTGATATCTTGTGTATGTTTTCCATCTTCTAATGTTTGATTCAAATTTCATTGCATTAAAAGTAACTGTACGGCTACACCACAATAAAAGAAAAAATATTGTCCAGTTGCGCAATTGTAGCTAAACATTCTAAAATGATACGTTCTCATACATGTGTGGGTGGAAGTGTCTGATCGGGCAATAAAACGTCCTTTCGTAATTACAAGTCCACGCCCAAGTGTTGGCTGTGGCTCCCACGCAACCACTTAACGATTGCACAAGCAGAAACAGAAACACGTATGCAAAGATATAAAATAAACACAAGAAAGAAACGGAGCAGAGATTGCTGTCCTGTCTAAAACGAGCCTTGAGGCACGCTATTCAGCCACACTATGTATTTAAGCTATTATCTCCATCAACAAACTTTTCTGTGTTTTAATACTTCTGATCGAGAAAAAAACAGCATCCAAAGGAAATGTCATTATGGTAGCTATACATTTTATGTAGCTCTTTTATTTAGGTAAGTATGCGTAATAGCCTAATATAAGGCAATCTTTATGTAAAGTACTTGTTTTTATCAACAGAGCGGTTCAATGAGCATGAATTACAGCTTTGTCTGGGATTCATAGACTTTGAGAAAGCATTTGCCTCAGTTTTAACAAAACTCAATAAGAGTTCCTCAACGGTGATGGTAGCGGTGATGAGGTCTGGGAAGAGGGGCGGTTTTGGTCCAAAGCAAATTCAGGGGCTGTTGACGGCCAGGCGCTGACCCTTCCACCGTCTGCAAAGGCCGCGACAATCTGCGACTCTTGAGGAGGTATCAGCGAAGCTTGCGTTACACCAGTCTGCAGCGGCTCGCGGGAGCATCAATAGACATGCAGAACAGCGAAGGTATCCGTGTTTTCAAAGCTACACTTCATATTACGATACTACTAATACGTGAAAGTCAGTACACCAAGTTCAGCTGTCCCACTAAAAATACTGTAAAATTTTAAAGTATATTATTTGTTAATTAACCACTGAGAATGACACCAATATTGTCAGCACCTTTTAATAAGATAATTTTAAAATGTATCCTTCCTTGAGTTCTAATTAACAGTTAAATATTAATTGATAGACGAAACGAGCTGGAATTTGAAGCAAGATGATTGCTTATTTAGAGCGGTGGTATTACAAATTCAGCAACTGGAGCACAACTCACAACAGTCCACAATTTAATCTTCCATTACCTGTCTCCACATCTTTCCACATTACAGTAATACCGCATTATTGAATTGAGACTGCGATTGCCGAATTTTTGTTCGAAAAATGAGTTATGAGCAGAGCTAATTGAAAAGCTTTGTGTTGTTTATTTATGGAGCGGGATTGTATCAGATTTCCTTTCTTTGAAAGAAGGGGGTTGAGGCCTCTGAGTAATTTTGTATTCGAAAAGCAGGCGGTGGGCTGGAAATGGTTGAGGACCTATGAGTCTATACTGATAGCCATTGAGAAATAAGGTATTCATTCTACTAATGTTAGCATACTGAAGAATATATACGTCAGTACTATAACTACCATTAGATTTCGAGAGGATAGTAAGAAATTTAACGTCTGAAGTGAGGTAGGGCTCTGATATTTTGTATTACCAAAATTATTCTCACCAGTCAAAGACGAAGTTTTTAGATTCTTAAACTGTGGCAATGATAGAGGGATATATACCTGAGGCCCCTTCATTTTGCTGATGACACTGTACACAGTTTACCTCTACTGCAGATGAACTTCACCAGTATGGAAGAACTTAATAAAGCAAGACTGATATCAGGCGTGAAAATTATAAGCTCTCTTCTAGTAAACTTACCACAATTTAATGAATTTGCGGCAAAGGGACTGTTCAATTAGAAGAAGAGCTCACATCTGTTAGTCGTATACGCATTTAACTGTGACCATATGTCTAACCAATACGACCTTTAAAGTCGTTAATATGCTTATGTGCTATTCATGTTTGGGAAACTACTGAATGATAACAGAACAATTTTAACAACTCTTCTGGAATTTATTAAGATATAACAGTGACTATGATTTGTAAGTTTTAGATGCGCGTTGTTGAGTTCACAGTCTTACCTTTTATACACGGCGACCCATTACAAGCGAGAATTCTTTCAGTTATTTGTAATAAAGTAAGATACATTCTACAAAAATTAATTGCGATATCATCTCTTCTCTCTGCTGTCAACTATCTGAATTATACCCACTTTAATACCTTTACGTGATCATACTCACGCCCCCAACACGACAGCTCCCATAATGTTGAGTCGAAGAAAACAGTACGTGTTGTCGGCTCTAGCGGTTCTGCAGTTCAAAGACAGCCAATGCGAGGGAAAGAGTACACCGCTCTGGACAAGGTGAGCGGTACGCTTACAAAAACAGCTACTATAAATACAAAATAATGCGGAACCAGTGCAACGGAAAGAAAATAGTTCAAATTAATAATGACATCACATGTGAAACATCATTTTGATCTACTGAACTTAGAGGGCATTTTTATTGCACATTTCAACCCATATAAATGTCCAGCCGCTCATTAAAGACATTTTCCCTTGAGAAATTACGTAATTACATGATGGCCCGCCCAGTTAGCCGTGTGGTCTTACTCACGGCTGTTCCCAGGCACAAACCCGCCCGGCGGACTTGTGTCGAGGTCCGGTGAGCCGGCCAGTCTGTAGATGGCTTTTAGGCGGTTTTCCATCTGCCTCGGCGAATGCGGGCCGGTTCTCCTTATTTTGCCTCAGCCGCACTATGTCGGCGATTGCTGTGCAAACAAGTTCTCCATGTACGCGTACACCACCATTACTCTACCACGCAAACATAGGGGTTACACTTGTCTGGTGTGAGACTTTACCTGGGGACCGAACAGCACAATAACCCTGAAAGAGTGGTTCGGTGTGGGGCGGCGGAAGGGTGAAGTCATGGGGTACTAGTCATGGGGTTGTGGACCACTGCGGTTGCGGCGGGAACAAAGCCTCTCCGTCGTGTCTAGGCCCCCAGTTAACATACAATACAATAAAATACAATTACATGATTGTCTATTTAAACGTATATCCATTGTTATGTGTTACATTATTTGATCAAAAGTATCAAGACAGCTATTAGTGGACATTAATATGGGGTGTGTCGAACTTTAGTGTTTACAATGGCTTGAACTCTACTAGGAACACTCTCAGTGAGGTGTTAGAATGTCTGTGGAGGAACAGCAGCCCAGTCTTCCTCAAGATCCGAAACCAGAGAAGGAAATGATGTTGGACACTGGAATCTGGAACAAAGTCGACTTTCTAACTCAACCCAAAGCGGTTCCAGTCGAGACTCTGACTCTGGCCAGCCCAGTCTATTTCAAGAATGTTATTGTCCACAAACAATTGCCTCACGGATGCTGATTTGTGGCAGGGCACATTGTCAAGCTGATACAAGCAGGCATCCTCTCCGAACTATTCCCCTACTGTGGGCAGTACACAATGCTGTAAAATATGTTCAAATCCATCCACATTTATTGGTTTCTTAGACATAATGATGGGACCACACCCCTCTACTGCACCTCCTCTGCACTTCACTGTTGGCACTAAAGATAAAGGCAATGTCTCTAGACATCTGCCCAGCCCAAACCCTCCCATTGTCCAATAGCGTCGCTCTTTACAACACGTCAAGCGTTACTTTGCATTGAATACAGATATGTGTGACTTATGAGATGCCACTCGACCGCTGTCACCCATTATTTTCTACACACAGTCCTTGTTTTCCCTGCTCTGCACCGGCCGAAGTGACCGTGCGGTTAAAGGCGCTGCAGTCTGGAACCGCAAGACCGCTACGGTCGCAGGTTCGAATCCTGCTTCGGGCATGGATGTTTGTGATGTCCTTAGGTTAGTTAGGTTTAACTAGTTCTAAGTTCTAGGGGACTAATGACCTCAGCAGTTGAGTCCCATAGTGCTCAGAGCCATTTGAACCATTTTTCCCTGCTCTGCTGGTAAAACTTTGGAACTCACGAGTGATTCCTTCCAATGAGTTCACGCGGTTTTTTACACTCACCTTCTGCAATGCTGACCATCGGTGCATAAGGTCTGTCCGGTGGTTTAGCTATGGTTGTTCAACAGTTAACTTGGGACGATTTAGAAGAGTTGAAAAGTCTCTTATCAACCTGTTACTTAAGTGACATTTAACAACTAATCCAAGTTGGAAGTGACTGAGCCCTCGTGACTGGCCCTACGTTAACACCATCAAGTGATAGTTGCAGTTAAAGGAAGTACAAAAGAAAACACGAATTTACGTTGTTACTAAAATTGCGGAGACTCAAAGCACTACTCTTTTGTCCGTTTTAGTAGTTATATGATAGAGTTCATGATAGTTTACCTGAGCCAACACAACTATCGTGGAGGTGTGCCATACTGAGTCAGCGAAAGAAGATCCCTGGCCACTGGCAGCACTGTTGCCAGCTTTCAACTGCGAAGCGCCAATGGGCTGCAGGTGGAGATAGCGATTGTCTACAATCTACAGGGCTGCCGCAACACTCAGGCATTGCCATAGAAACATATGCAAAATCGCGTTACGCAGTTCGTTGAAGCAGACTCACGAACAGAAGCGCCAAGCCAATTGCAACTCTCAGAGATCTTATTTTGCCGACTCTGATATAGGAGCAGGTATGGTAATTTACGTTG
The DNA here is from genome assembly GCF_021461395.2 of Schistocerca americana. Lineage (NCBI taxonomy): Eukaryota > Metazoa > Arthropoda > Insecta > Orthoptera > Acrididae > Schistocerca > Schistocerca americana. The sequence continues at coordinate 101,684,732 of NC_060126.1, forward strand.
AATAAACATGCAAACTAGTAGGCTTTGAATCTCCGATATTGACTTGTGTAGCTGAATTTTAGCTGTAGAATATCGCGAAGGCCTAATGTGGTAGATTCGGCAACAGGATAGAGAGCAGTTCCTGAGCGTGATAAAAGATCTTTGTCTGGCAGGAGAAAAAGTGGTAGAGACATGCACAAATTTCCTCAGATTTTTTATTTCTTTCGAGTGGTGATCAAAAGCTAGATATCACGAGGGAATCATTATATCTCTTAGTTAAAACTGTATGAAAATCCTTACAGTAGTTCCTGAGGTCAGCGAGATCATACGGACAGAATAATACAGCAGGGGACTTAATTATATGTGCACAAGTCAGGGTGGTTACATTATAAATATGGCAAAAAAATTTTCTCTAAAGGAAGGATACAAATCACCGTTCGTACAAATAACTGCACTGCAATATCACAGAAGCAAAACGCTCTGGAATCTAGCTGTACATTAAGAATTGCTACAATGTACACGTAATGCAAAATCAGACTCATTCAGATTACAAACTACGAACCTGTTCTACGAAAACAAGATAACTCCGGTGAGGTGACACAGTTTCTGTTGTGGCGTAACAAGCTAGCTACGCCACATTGAGAAGGGAGCCGAAAGGCACGCGTACACACACGCCGACTGGCGTCAAGTCTGGAACAGGACAACTATTGAATGGTAGCAAGAAAAGTACGTAGCTGCTTTATACTTAACTTTTAATCTTTGTTGGTTTACAAAGTTCTTCTTGAGACATTTATACGATAACTCTCAAAGTAGGTAAGGCTAATGGCGCCTTGCTAGGTCGTAGCCATGGACTTAGCAGAAGGCTATTCTAACTGTCTCTCGGCAAATGATAGGAAGGCTTCGTCCGTATTGTCGCTAGCAATGTCGTCGTACAACTGGGGCGAGTGCTATATCGTATCTCGAGACCTGCCTTGTGGTGGCGCTCGGTCTGCGATCACACAGTGGCGACACGCGGGTCCGACATGTACTAAATGGACCGCGGCCGATTTAAGCTACCACCTAGCAAGTGTGGTGTCTGGCGGTGACACCACAGTTTCATTTACATTCGGTAATACGAGAACACATTGTACCCGGCGCATCTCGTCACTCTCTATATATTGTATAAAAGGCAATGTGTTTTATCTTCACTCAGCCCAAGCTCCTAAGGATAGAAATCTGAAATTTGGAGAAGGCGTGAATGTTATAATGTATGCGTTGTTTAAGAACTGATTTTTAGAAATTATTGTCCTAAGAGGTGAAACAGGGAAGAAGGTTTTTTTGAAAAGTGTCACTATTAAGAGAATTTTGAAGCTACAGCTACGAAAATTGGTATTTGGTTTGTCGGTCAGAAATAAAGAAATAGGTGTTACAATGTTTCTAGAAATTGGTCCCCTACGGGGGTTAATTGGAAGACGACATGTTTTATGAAAATATTTTATTATGAAAACATTTTTAAAGCTAAATTTAGAATATTTAAATTTTTCTTCTCAGCTAGGAATAAAAAAAAACGTGTTTTATTGTTATTTGAAATTAACTCCTATAGGAGTGAAATGGGTGATTAAAGTTTTTATGGAAATATTTCACTGTGCAAGCATTTTGAAACTAAATCTATCAAAATCTGTGTTTGGCTTCTCTGGTAGAGATGAAACACATGCATGTCACTTTTTATTTGGAAAATTAACCGCTAAAGGCGTGAAATGGTGAGTGAACGTTTTATGAAAATATTTCGTTGCGAAAGCATTTTTAGAACTAAATCTTTGAAAATTGGTATTTGGCTTCTCGGTTAGACATGAAAAAGTACGTGTTTCACTGTTTACGAAAATTCAACCCCTACCGGGGTGAAATAGGGTCTGATTCACTGACTCATCATCGCCCAGCCCAAACCGCTAAGGATAGAAACTTGAAGTTTGGAGAGAGTGTGGATCTTATAGTGTAGGCGTCGTTTCAGAAGTGACTGTCCGAAATTCCACTCCTAAGAGGGTAAAATAGGGGATGAAAGTTTTTTTGAAAATACAAATTTACTAAAGAATTATTATATCGATGACAATTAGTATAGGACTTCTTAGTTAGAAATAAAAAAAAAAAAACATGTTTCAGTGTTTCAGGGTACTCAACCTCTAAGGAAGTGTAATAGGGGATGAAAATTATTCAGAAAACATTTCGTTATATTAAGAAAACATTTAAAGCTAAATTTATGAAAATTGGTATTTCACTTCACTTGTTAGGGGATGGAAGATGGGTCAAACCACGCTTATATGTCCACAATTAGCGTGAAACGCTTAGAAGGTGTTGGAACTTGTGAACAACATATTGTGTTATTGTGGTATTCAGTCCTGAGACTGGTTTGATGCAGCTCTTCATGCTATTATATCCTGTGCAAGCTTCTTCATCTCCCAGTACCTACTGCAACCTACATCCTTCTGAATCTGCTTAGAGTACTCATGTCTTGGTCTCCCTCTACGATTTTACCCTTCACGTTGCCCTCCAATACTATACTGATGATCCCGTGATGCCTCAGAACATGACCTACCAACCGATCCCTTCTTCTAGTCAAGTTGTGCCACAAACTTCTCTTCTCCCCAATCCTATTCAATACATCCTCATTAGTTATGTGATCTACCAATCTAATCTTCAGAATTCTTCTGTAGCACCACATTTCGAAAGCTTCTATTCTCTTCTTGTCCAAACTATTTATCGTCCATGTTTCACTTCCATACAAGGCTACACTCCATACAAATACTTTCAGAAACGACTTCCTGACACTTAAATCTATACTCGATGTGAAAAAATTTCTCTTCTTCAGAAACGCTTTCCTTGCCATTGCCAGTCTACATTTTATATCCTCTCTACTTCGACCATCATCAGTTATTTTGCTCCCCAAATAGGAAAACTCTTTTACTACTTTAAGTGTCTCATTTCATAATTAATTCCCTCAGCATCACCCGACTTAATTCGACTACATTCCATTATCCTCGTTTTGCTTTTGTTGATGTTCATCTTATATCCTCCTTTCAAGACACTGTGCATTCCGTTCAACTGCTCTTCCAAGTCCATTGCTGTCTCTGACGGAATTACAATATCATCGGCGAACCTCAAAGTTTTTATGTCTTCTCCATGGATTTTAATACCTACTCCGAATTTTTCTTGTGTTTCCTTCACTGGTTGCTCAATATAAAGATTGAATAACATCGGGGAGAGGCTACAATCCTGTGTCACTCCCTTCCCAACCACTGCTTCCCTTACGTGTCCCTCGATTCTTACATCTGTCACCTGGTTTCTGTACAAATTATAAATATCCCTTCGGTCCCTGTATTTTACCCCTGCCACCTTCAGAATTTTAAAGAGAGTATTCCAGTCAACATTGTCAAAAGCTTTCTCTAAGTCTACAAATACTAGAAACGTGGGTTTGCCTTTTCTTAATCTAGCTTCTAAGATAAGTCGTAGGGTCAGTATTGCCCCACATGTTCCAATATTTCTAAGGAATCCAAACTGATTTTCCCCGAGGTCAGCTTCTATCAGATTTTCCATTCGTCTGTAAAGAATTCGCGTTAGTGTTTTGCAGCCGGGGCTTATTAAACTGATGGTTCGGTAATTTTCGCATCTGTCAACACCTGCTTTATTTGAGATTGGAATTATTATATTCTTCTTGAAGTCTGTGGGTATTTCGCCTGTCTCATATATCTTGCTCACCAGATGGTAGAGTTTTGTCAGGACTGGCTCTCCCAAGGCTGTCAGTAGTTCTAATGGAATGTTGTCTACTCCGGGGGCCTTGTTTAGACTCAGGTCTTTCAGTGCTCTGTCAAACTCTTCACGCAGTATTGTATCTCCCATTTCGTCTTCATCTATATTCTCTTCCATTTCCAGAATATTGTCCTCAAGTACGTCGCCCTTGTATAGACCCTCTATATACTCCTTCCACCTTTCTGCTTTCTCTTCATTGCTTAGAACTGGGTTTCCATCTGAGCTCTTGATATTCATACAAGTGGCTGTCTTTTCTCCAAAGGTCTCTTTAATTTTCCTGTAGGCAGTATCTGTCTTACCCCTAGTAAGATAAGCCTCTACATCCTTACATTTGTCCTCTAGCCATGCCTGCTTAGCCATTTTGCACTTCCTGTCGATCTCATTTTTGAGACGTTTGTATTCCTTTTTGCCTGCTTCATTCTCCTTTCATCAATTAAATTCAATATTTCTTCTGTTACCCAAAGATTTTTACGAGCCCTCGTCTTTTTACCTACTTGATCCTTTGCTGCCTTCACTACATCCCTCAGAACTACCCATTCTTCTTCTACTGTATTTCTTTCCCCCCATTCCTGTCAATTGTTCCCTTATGCTCTCCTTGAAACTCTGTACAACCTCTGGTTTTGTCAGTTTATCCAGGTCCCATCTCGTTATATTTCCTCCTTTTTGCAGTTTTTTCAGATTTAATCTGCAGTTCATAACCAATAGATTGTGGTCAGAGTTCACAACTGCCCCTGGAAATGTCTTACAATTTAAAACCTGGCTCCTAAATCTCTGTCTAACCATTATATAATCTATCTGATACCTTCTAGTATCTCCAGGATTCTTCCATGTACACAACCTTCTTTTATGATTCTTGAACCAAGTGTTAGCTATGATTAAGTTATGATGTGTGCAAAATTCTACCAGACGGCTTCCTCTTTCATTTCTTAGCCCCAATCCATATTCACCTACTATGTTTCCTTCTCTCCCTTTTCCTACTCTTGAATTCCAGTCACCCATGACTATTAAATTTTCGTCTGCCTTCACTACCTGAATAATTTCTTTTATCTCATCATACATTTCATCAATTTCTTCATCATCTGCAGAGCTTGTGAGCATATAAACTTGTACTACTGTAGTAGGCATGGGCTTCGTGTCTGTCTCGGCCACAATAATGCGTTCACCATGCTGTTTGTTGTAGCATACCCGCACTCCTATTTTTTAATTCATTATTAAACCTACTCCTGCATTACCCCTATTTGATTTTGTATTTATAACTCTGTAATCACCTGACCAAAAGTCTTGTTCCTCCTGCCACCGAACTTCACTAATTCCCACTATAACTAACTATAACCTATCCATTTCCCCTTTTAAATTTTCTAACCTGCCTGACCGATTAAGGGATCTGACATTCCACGCTCCGATCCGTAGATCGCCAGTTTTCTTTCTCCTGATAACGACGTCCTCTTGAGATCCGGAGATCCGAATGGGGGACTATTTTACCTCCGGAATATTTTACCCAAGAGGACGCCATCATCATTTAACCATACAGTAAAGCTGCATGCCCTCGGGAAAAATTACGGCTGTAGTTTCCCCTTGCTTTCAGCCGTTCGCAGTACCAGCACAGCAAGGCCGTTTTGGTTAGTGTTACAAGGCCAGATCAGTCAATCATCCAGACTGTTGCCCCTGCAATTACTGAAAAGGCTGCTGCCCCTCTTCAGGAACCACGCGTTTGTCTGGCCTCTCAGCAGATACCCCTCCGTTGTGGTTGCACCTACGGTACGGCTATCTGTATCGCTGAGGCACGCAAGCCTCCACACCAACGGCAAGGTCCACGGTTCATGGGGGGAGGGGGGGGGTGCGGGTGGATGAAAATTCGATTAGACAAAAACAAAAACAAACAAAAAATCTCTACAGGTCATATAGTGTACGGGAGCGAAATAGCGGGTGCTAGGCTAGTGATACAATAAAAGAATCAAGAATAAATTCGAGTTACTCTCAAAGACTATTACTCTACTGCTTCAGGATTAATAATATTGTGGTATTTATACTAGCTATCATATTTTTAGTTCGTTAAGGGGGTATCAGATACCACTTTTTAACTCACGCGAGGGAATATACTATAAAGGCAAGTGTGACGTATATAGATGTTACCGTTATATTACCGAAGCAAACTGGCAAGTTGTTGTCCTTTTCTTATTTCGGGTAGCCGGAGAAAGTGGCTGCATGAAGACGAGAAAGAATAAAACAGAAGAGAACTGCTTTTGCTCAGCTAATTAGAGTTTGCAAATTAAGCTTTTAATTGTGTATGAAGCTTACGGTTGTGCAACATTGATTTTAAATGTGAACTATTAAAAAAATAATGTATCTGTTCGCATGGTCATTTTCTGCAGCAGTTGTTATGCTGTATTTCAGTCTTTTTTCCCATCCTAAGCTTACTGCAGTTTGTGAGGTTTCTTCTGTTTTGGAGAGCATTTTATTGGGGCGCTGCAGCCAGCAGAAGTAATTCGCTCCCTTCAGCTGCACTGCAGGAAGCACCAGCGCCGAGAGAGACGCTGTTTGTATCGCTAAGGAATGAGCCGTATGTCACAGTAGTGAAGGGAGATTCTCGCTTGACAGCCGATACGTAGGGGAACCACAGGTGTTCTGGCGCGAAAATCAGGATTTACTTTATTAAGTATTTATTATCAATGTCCACTTTTGGCATGGTAAATACTAGGGGGAGCCGATAGATCATCACAGCTTGCAGTAAACCAGTTAACCCAATAGACAAACGAGTTTTGTTATGGTACCGACGATGTACAAATAGCTGAAGCTTTCTGACGTGGGCAAGAGTTTTCGGCTGCATGCCAGTCCCGCTAGCTGGTGACAGAATGTATGCTATGCGGCACCTGTTCTTCACAGTCAGCGACAGGACATACTCAGAGCACGGTCTTCTGTGATAGTCTGTTACACCATGCTCTTGAATTTCATTAACTTTTTGAGACGAAACATTTCAAACTATTTAATTATTGCTGTTTTGTGGAGTTCACCAATAAAAGCATTGTGGTGGTATACTGGGACTTATTTCATGTAAATTCGCTAATCGCACAGCCACTTATAGACACAGGTCGCCTACTTGCATCTTCTAAAGAATCCAACACGCTACGAGAAATGCTTCGCGGGACTACATCAGCGAGAGATTCACAGAAAACAAGTGGGAGCAAATCCAGCATGGTGATTCATTAAAATAATTCAGGAAAGAGTTAACTAGCGCAGACTAGGGCGAGAAGACATGCTCAGTTACACCGTAAGTTAGCTATACCACTTTCTTCGGGCTTGCGGCTAAACTGAGAAACTTTTATGGAGTTTTGGTACAGCGAGTGGATCTTGCGCAATTCATTCCTTTGTGACGAAATGTTTTGATAACCTGTGTTGAGGATACGGGACGCATATGGTAAATCTTACATATGGCATTCCTTGCGTTGGAAAGAATTATTTTGTTGAAATAAAAACAGTGTTGATGACAAGAGATGCAATTTGAAGTCACTTTTTCGGAAAGAGAAGCAGGAAGTGAACTGTGTGTTAAAAGAGACTGAAATTTGTGGCTTGCGGTTAGCAACCTCGAAATAAAATTTTCGTACGTCGCAGAGCGCGAAACGTGTGTTGTGAAGCGTAATAAGTCCGCGTCGCGGAAAGTTTAAATCGCGTCCAAGGATTACGAAAATTTCTCGAGTAGAACATAATGATCGACATGAAGAAGACATCAAGAACATGAAGAAAGAAGGCAACGCCAGCAGCAGACATGGCGAGGTCAGTCACGTATCCAAAGGAGGATCGTCACCAGCTGGGAGTGCGCGAGAAGCAGACCTTCACAGTGGCAGGCAAGTGTTGCAGCGGGGCCGCAGACACAGAGGTCCACGATTCGACGTAAGGGCCCAGCGTCCGTTCGGTCTACAAATAGCTACGTCGTCCAGACAGCAGTGACACCTAAAGTAATTCCGTGTTCACGTAAGGGTATACTGCTTAGGAGAGGCAAGACAAGTCTGAAAGTCAGAAAGAATAATTTAATGGAAAATGCAGTGCAGAATATGGTTCTAGAAACTGTAGATTTAGTAGAAAATATTGGTAACTTAAACTCACCAGTGGAAACTAAAAGGCAGGCCAGGAATGTAGAATGCTTGAACTGCAAGAAATTCCCCAAAGATCTGTATGTTTGACAGACAGTGTAACTGAAACAAATACTCAGGTGGTTATCAGTGAACGTATAACCACAGGAATATGAAAGTAACAAAAGTAAATGTGCAGAAAGTAATCTGGAGAAAATGCTGCAAGATTCTATGAATGAAATGGAAGAATTTTCTAGGGCTACTAATAGTAAAGTAGAGGAAAAGCGTAACAAATTAGAAGAAAATAACACCAAAATAGATGCAACAAACAATAAAATAGAAAAATATGCGAGGTGCGCATGTCACCTTGGTTGTTATAGAATTGCTAGTTTCTGACTTTCACACATCGATATGCACACATCTGAGAGAGAGCCACGTTGATCCGCAGTGTTTGGTTGTGTTGTTACGTTGTTACACCGTCTCTTCTACCTGAAAGTGCTCAGAGAGAGAGAGAGAGAGAGAGAGAGAGAGAGAGAGAGATTATTAGTCGAGATGTGTTGGGAAGTAGGCGTGGAACTGAATTGTCAGGAAACTTTTAGCTGCAATTGAGCTACTACATATTGAATACACATTTGCTGGAAATCGTTGAATAAGCTGATGATGAGAATATTTATGGAATTTGAAAAGAGTTTTGTGACGAATTGTGATTCAAGATAAATCTGTAGCTTTCCACACTTGTGTGTAGTTAGCAGTCCGTTGCAAGATTAATTGCCGTACCAAGATTTGGTTGAAGCATTTATCTCATGGATTGATCATAGCTAGAGAAGTTAGTACTCCTTCCCTATATATATATATATATATATATATATATATATATATATATATATAAAGTAGATGTAACTTCTCGAAAGCGAAGTTATAAAGTAATTCTTTGCAACAAAATTAATTTGTAGCGCATTAGTGTCCAAAATAACCCCATACAAGAAATTCTAGGCTGCTTGTATCCACATTGCACGTGGCGGTACACATGCTTTTGAATATCATTTTTAGCTTACCATTTTAATTTAGCTTAGATGTGGCGCTGCTTGCTGTGATCCACTTTCGAGAGAAAATTTTTACTGTATCGAGGTAAGTGCAAGAATAGTTCAGGGGCATGGTCATACAATTACACTATACTTACAAAACAGTTTCATTACACAATTAATCAATGATTAAGTCAGATAGATTAGTTTCGAAGCTAGTTTCTTGTTACATAAAGTAAATTTAAGTGAAGAGAGTGATATATCCGTATGTGTAACATTTTTCGTTTTGTTTCACAGGTTAGCTACGTAAACCAGCAGTGGACTTTTATTAAAGTGAGTTGGATAATTTATTTAGAGTGAAATGTGTAATTTTGATCGGTTTTATTTTGGCGTGTTTTTGAAATGCTGATAACTGTTCACCGTGACGTCAGGCAGCACACCACTGCTCACTCGACTGCACAGTAGTAGCAGGTCTTAAGTAATCACATTTTTCTGTAACTAGGTTTGTGCACTTACACCCTGCACTATTCACACACAGGGCTATAAAGAAGAAAAGTTACAAATGTTCTAGATTTGAAAAATTAAAGGTGTCCATCAGAGGGTCTATTAAGGAACGAATAATTTTCTGGAAAACTAACGAAAAGTTTGACCACATAGGGAAGTCATTCAGGAAAATAACAAAGATGCAATGAAAATTCATGATAATGATATGAGGAGTAGGTCGGCAAGTAGATTGGATACGAGTGTAGCTCTTCAAGAGTAACCTAGTAAAAATGTTAATGAAAGTGAGGAACCTGTTGACACTGTGCCAAATACTGTCAATGGTTGCACTGAAGAGTGTAACAGGACAGTGTCTGATGTAAACAATAAGTTAGCCCAATTGAACAGGTTCAGTCAAGATTAAATGTTACAATAAATTCTGATGTAAAATTGGATGTAGATAATAACATAGCTGCCGATGAGCTGTCTAAAATACACCACACGGCATATTAAAATATATTCTGTTAAGAAATTTGACGCTGCTAATGTAGTAGATGGTTGTGTAAGTATTTGGCGTAAATCAGTAATTTTAATACCTTAGACACTGAACTTTCTCCTCAAAATGTAAAGAAAAGTCGGCCGGGGTGGCCGAGCGGTTCTAGGCGGTACAGTCTGGAACCGCGCGACCGCTACGGTCGCAGGTTCGAATCCTGCCTCGGGCATGGATGTGTGTGATGTCCTTAGGTTAGTTAGGTTTATTTAGTTCTAAGGTCTAGGGACTGATGACCTTAGAAGTTAAGTCCCATAGTGCTCAGAGCAATTTGAACCATTTTTTTTTTTTTTGTGAAGAAGAAGCTGCATTCGAAACTGAAAAGTGGGAAAAAGTAAACAATAATAGTGGAAATTATGACCATGAATGCTACAAGTCGAAAGTCGGTAGTTACCGCAAATTTGTCACTGTAATAAAGGTAGAAAGAAAAAAGGGAATACTTTGAAGCCCCTGTGATACATAGTTGCTTTTCCAGTAAAAGCAAAGAAAAGTAATTGTTAGAGAGGCACGAGATGGAAATCAAAGGAAAATGTGAGCAAAAGCACTAACAAAGTAAACAACGTTGCCACAAACGAGAATGGAAGATACAACATGTCCCATTTGGTGGACAGGTACTTGAACACGTCTAATGAACTTCGGCATCTCAGTATTTACACGACACAAAACTACACCCTCCCGCCTCCCCAGTTACACTAGTGTAAAATTAAACGCAATGGAATCCAAGAGCGAATGACAGAGTATTTGGCCCTCAGTAGTGAAACTAAAGTTGATGTGACGTATTCTACTCCAAAATTACTCCTATTATTCCCCAAAAAAGTTAACGAGATTAATAAAAGTGATCAAAGGAATGCAGTTTAATTGAATTACACATGACAGGTTTGATAATAACATATTTATTTCCAAAAGACATGAATGACATGGAACATCGATCAACATTATACATCGATTACATTCATGATACTGTTTAATAAAATAAAGTATGTACTGATATAGAGTTAACAAAGTTGAATTAAATGTTCTCGGGTTTCCAACCGCGTCAACTGGTTAAAACTACACGAGCTCGTGTAGTTTTAACCAGTTGACGCGTTTGGAAACACGAGACATTTTATTCAATGTTATCGCCGCGAGACTCTGCATTCATAAGTTAACAAAGTTGGAAAGAGGGTGGAAGTTGGCTCTAACTCTGACTTTAACTATGGATAACGCAATCTGATTGTAATTAAATCGTTTGAGAGTGATTGTGGACAGCTAATCGGGAAGTTTAAGCTGCTACTGTTGCAAAAGCATGCTGCAGTCGGTGAAATTCACTTAAAAGATTCGTGATGCTAATGCTGCGTAATGTTCAGCATATGCGTACAGATGTACAGAATGTGGTGACCAGAAAGCTTCTGCGTCGGCTCCAATGGTGGACCTCCGGCTCCTCCTCTCTTCTGGATCCACCTTTGTGCCCCGAGTCCGAATCGATCTCTCCCTGTTTCCAGCCAATTTCCAAATCTACTCTCCGACACTCCTCTATCCTTCATGGCCACCATGCGAATCTCGCTTCCTCACTGTCCACTCAAGCCCGCAAAACACTCCATACAAAGTATGCACCAGAAAGCTAAAAATCACCAATCGAAAACGTTAGCGTTCTCATGTGCCAATTGCATACATCTCTGCGTACCATACAGCCTCCCTTAAGAAGATGGACATTCTTTTCTCCAATCCTAACACATATCGTGGCATCGAACAGGCGTCCACCAGTACGCTTTCTGACATCACAATCGGTGTCTCAGCCAAAACACTGTTGTTTTGCTTGCATAGGAAGCAGCATATCTTGGGTGTCTACGTGATCCCAATAGACCGTATCCCAATAGACAGGTATCCTGGTGAGATAGTGTCTGGTGTCCTGCAGTGCCGACCCATTTTGGCCACTGAGGCGAAATGTCTTCAAAAGCCAAACATATACTGATCTTGTAGGTAGGTGCACAGCAATCATCATGAGAACAGCTGCAGAACCGGAGAAACGCACTCCCCTAGTCTGAAAACAACTTCCTGGGTGCCTGTCCATCGCAAGTCGGTGAGAGCACGCTTTGTGCTGCTGACTGCTGGGATCAAACTGGAGCCCACTACTAGCCCTCCACTCTCTGTGGCTTGTAGGCCCCCTACGGCTCAGGCCATGTCCTCCACCATGTCTTCCGTTGCATTGCCCCCCCCCCCCCCCCCCCCAACTGTTCTCACTGTAAAGACTCTCACTTCCTCAAACACTGTCCAATCATCACCTCCCCTACCACTTGCAATAATGCTCACCCTACCTGCTCCGCCAAGTGCAAGGCTAAGCCCACACCAGTCAAGTCAGAACTAACAGTACCCATCTGTCCTACGTGTCATCCTATCACTCCCAATAATTCACTCTGCTCAACCCCCATCGCCGAAGACATCATCAAATTCCTCACCATTGTCCTCCAAATACTGAACCCTTCCAATGACCACACAACCTACAACAAATTCCTCTAGTTGCCCACTCAGTTTTCCAAACCAACACCCAGGCCACCTACTCCTGAAACCAAGCCCACTTCATTGTCACCTATCTCAATATCCTCGTTTAAACTCTCGACCCCTCACTCACAACCCACTCCCTAAGCTCCTGTCATGGTGTGGCAGCAATACAGCGTCTCACATCACAATATCCACTCCCTACTCACGAATATGCCCCTTTTCATGCACACCCTATCCCAACCGAACGTCGATACCTTCATCCTTAATGAAACATTCGTCCAGCCATATAACATCATCCAAATTTCTCTCTGCATCCTCCATCATATAGGTAATCCTCTACCCCTGGCCAGAGGTGGAGTTGCAGTTGCCTGCCACAAAACATCCCTGCTCACCCACACCCCTTACTGAGCAATCCCATCAGACACCTCATCCTTAGCCTCTGCTTCAAATCCTTAACTGTTACCTATGTGCTATGTACATCTGACATAATACTCCCATTTTCTATTGGTTCCTCAACCACCTATCTATATTTTTGCCGGTGGCCTCAACATCCATAGTGGATCCCCTGCAGAATTCCAGTGGTGACATGAGATTATGGACTCCCTCCTTGGTGACATTGTCCTCATTCCACAGCACACCTGTCCTGAAAGCATCACCACTCTAGATGTCATCCTATTATCTCCCAAATTCTTTGGACGCCTCACTGCAGAAGTCCTTGATCCAATTGGAAATCACTTGCCTGTCCTCCTCACCATGTCCTACATACCACATCATCCTCATGCTCCATCCCCATCTCTACCTCCACACCATCCAAAAGTGACCCCTGTGCCAATTAGAATGCCTACTGGGACTCCATAGATACACAGGAAGGAAGCCACTCCCTAGCATTCCAGCAAACTTGATGCTATCCCCCTTTGTCACAGACTTCCTGCAGGTGGACCTTGTCAAATGCTATCTCTGTCCAAATCCCAACTAAAGCCATATTATCCTCATTGTCCCACTCTCTCATCTCAAGCCATACTCCTCTGTGAATCTCACCACTTATATCACTCTTTCCTATGGACTTGTGACTGGGATACACTCACACAATAATGGCAAATACAGTGACACTTTAGAGAATTACTCAGTGCCAAATAACGAAAACATGATTACCAGTGTAACTGGTGAGCCAGTCCTTAAACGAATTTTAGAAGTCAGTTACGCAAACATAAGAGACAAATTTTTCTGCAGTTTAGATACTTCACTATATTAAGCTGCAGAGTGGGAGAGGACGGTGGGGGGGGGGGGGGGGCGAGGGCTGCTTCATGCAAAATTTGCAAGAAGCGCTGGGGTCTCTTCCCTCCCGTCCCCTTCTCAACCTCGGCAGAGAGTTCCCGGTATGCCCTTGGAGATAATGAAGTGCTGATGCTGCTGTCAGCGAAATATGACATGTACAATGTCTCAGCAGTCGTGTGACTGCCATGTAAGAAAGCACTGATGCTGATGTTAACAGATACACCGCCTGTACCATCACTGCCCTACTACTGCAGCCCATTGATTCCTCTTTCAAAAAGCTATTTCAAAGGCTGTATGAGCGGAACCAACGGCAAGAGAAAGTAAGGAGGACACCGCCTTCGTTCCACTCATTTGAAACAGTGAAGGGAACTTGGAACAGCCGAATCACCAATCTGGAGCAACATTTCACGGCACGCAGGACGACAGGCGATGTTTCAAACGAGCTTTCTTATCGCCCACTGTTGACGCTCGCATCTGCCTATTCATACAACAGATTCGTGTGTGTTAGGTTATGTAGAAGTGAATGAGTGAATGTTTCGAAAGTAAGATTCTAGTCCCTCCATGAACCATGGACCTTGCCGTTGGTGGGGAGGCTTCCGTGCCTCAGCGATACAGATGGTCGTACTATATGTACAACCACAACGGAGGGGTGTCTGTTGAGAGGGCAGACAAACGTGTGGTTCCTGAAGAGGGGCAGCAGCCTTTTCAGTAGTTGCAGGGACAACAGTCTGGATGATTGACTGATCTGGCCCTGTAACACTAACCAAAATAGCTTGGTGTTCTGATACTGCGAACGGCTGAAAGCAAGGAGAGACTACAGCCGTAATTTTTCCCGAGGGCATGCAGCTTTACTGTATGATTAAATGATGATGGCGTCCTCTTGGGTAAAATATTCCGGAGGTAAAATAGTCCCCCATTCGGATCTCCGGGCGGGGACTACTCAAGAGGACGTCGTTATCAGGAGAGAGAAAACTGGCGTTCTACGGATCGGAGCGTGGAATGTCAGATCCCTTAATCAGTCAGGCAGGTTAGAAAATTTAAAAAGGGAAATGGATAGGTTAAAGTTAGATGTAGTGGGAATTAGTAAAGTTCGGTGGCGGGGGGGACAAGACTTTTGGTCAGGTGAATACTGGGTTATAAATACAAAATCAAATAGGGATAATGAAGGAGTAGGTTTAATAATGAATTAAAAAATAGGAGTGCGGGTATGTATGCTACTACAAACAACATGGTGAACGCATTATTGTGGCCAAGATAGACACGAAGCCCATGCCTACTACAGTAGTACAAGTTTATATGCTCACTAGCTCTGCAGATGATGAAGAAATTGATGAAATGTATGATGAGATAAAAGAAATTATTCAGGTAGTGAAGGGAGACGAAAATTTAATAGTCATGGGTGACTGGAATTCAAGAGTGGGAAAAAGGAGAGAAGGAAACATAGTAGGTGAATATGGATTGGGGCTAAGAAATGAAAGAGGAAGCCGTCTGGTAGAATTCTGCACACAGCATAACTTAATCATAGCTAACACTTGGTTCAAGAATCATAAAAGAAGGTTGTATACATGGAAGAATCCTGGAGATACTAGAAGGTATCAGATAGGTTATATAATGGTTAGACAGAGGTTTAGGAGCCAGGTTTTAAATTGTAAGACATTTCCAGTGGCAGTTGTGGACTCTGACCACAATCTATTGGTTATGAACTGCAGATTAAAACTGAAAAAACTGCTAAAAGGTGGGAATATAACGAGATGGGACCTGGATAAACTGACAAAACCGGAGGTTGTACAGACTTTCAAGGAGAGCATAAGGGAACAATTGACTGGAATGGGGGAAAGAAATACAGTAGAAGAAGAATGGGTAGCTCTGAGGGATGTAGTGAAGGCAGGAAAGGATCAAGTAGGTAAAAAGACGAGGGCTAGTAAAAATCCTTGGGTAACAGAAGAAATATTGAATTTAATTGATGAAAGGAGAAAATATAAAAATGCAGTGAATGAAGCAGGCAAAGAGGAATACCAACGTCTCAAAAATGAGATCGACAGGAAGTGCAAAATGGCTAAGCAGGCATGGCTAGAGGACAAATGTAAGGATGTAGAGGCTTATGTTACTAGGGGTGAGACAGATACTGCCTACAGGAAAATTAAAGAGTCCTTTGGAGAAAAGACTGCCACTTGTATGAATATCAAGAGCTCAGATGGAAACCCAGTTCTAAGCAAAGAAGAGAAAGCAGGAAAGGTGGAAGCAGTATATAGAAGGTCTATACAAGGGCGATGTACTTGAGGACAATATTATTGGAAATGGAAGAGGAGGTAGATGAATATGAAATGGGAGACACGATACTGCGTGAAGAGTTTGACAGAGCTCTGAAAGACCCGAGTCTAAACAAGGCTCTGGGAGTAGACAACATTCCATTAGAACTACTGATGGCCTTGGGAGAGCCAGTCCTGACAAAACTCTACCATCTGGTGAGCAAGATGTATGAGACAGGCGAAATACTCTCAGACTTCAAGAAGAATATAATAATTCCAATCCCAAAGTAAGCAGGTGCTGACAGATGTGAAAATTAGCGAACTATCAGTTTAATAAGTCACAGCTGAAAAATACTAACGCAAATTCTTTACAGACGAGTGGAAAAACTGGTAGAAGCCGACATTGGGGAAGATCAGTTTGGATTCCGTACAAATACTGAAACACGTGGGGCAATACTGACCTTACTAATTATCTTAGAAGAAAGATTAAGGAAAGGCAAACCCACGTTTCTAGCATTTGTAGACTTAGAGAAAGCTTTTGACAATGTTGACGGAATACTCTCTTTCAAATTCTCAAGTTGGCAGGGGTAAAATACAGGGAGCGAAAGGCTATTTATAATTTGTACAGAATCCAGATAGCAGTTATAAGAATCGTGGGGTATGAAAGGGAAGCAGTGGTTGGGAAGGGAGTGAGACAGGGTTGTAGCCTATCCCCGATGTTATTCAATCTGTATATTGAGCAAGCAATAAAGGAAACAAAAGAAAAATTCGAAGTAGGTATTAAAATCCATGGAGAAGAAATAAAAACTTTGAGGTTCGCCGATGACATTGTAATTCTGTCAGAGACAGCAAAGGACTTGGAAGAGCAGTTGAACGGAATGGACAGTGTCTTGAAAGGAGGATATAAGATGAACATCAACAAAAGCAAAACGAGGATAATGGAATGTAGTCGAATTAACTCGGGTGATGCTGACGGAATTAGATTAGGAAATGAGACACTTAAAGTAGTAGAGGAGTTTTGCTATTTGGGGAGCAAAATAACTGATGACGGTCGAAGTAGAGAGGATATAAAATGTAGACTGGCAATGGCAGGGAAAGCGTTTCTGAAGAAGAGAAATTTGTTCACATCGAGTATAGATTTGTCAGGAAGTCGTTTCTGAAAGTATTTGTATGGAGTGTAGCCAAGTTTGGAAGTGAAACATGGACGATAAATAGTTTGGACAAGAAGAGAATAGAAGCTTTCGAAATGTGGTGCTACAGAAGAATGCTGAAGATTAGATGGGTAGATCACATAACTAATGAAGAGGCATTGAATAGAATTGGGGACAAGAGGAGTTAGTGGCACAACTTGATAAGGGTAAGGGACCGGTTAGTAGGAGATGTTATGAGGCATCAGGGGATCACAAATTTAGCATTGGACTGCAGTGTGGAGGGTAAAAATCGTAGAGGGAGACCAAGAGATAAATACACTAAGCACATTCAGAAGGATGTAGGTTGCAGTAAGAACTGGGAGATGAAGATGCTTGCACAGGATAGAGTAGCATGGAGAGCTGCATCAAACCAGTCTCAGGACTGAAGACCACCACAACAACAAGATTCTAGTGGCGGCGCCACTCCGTAAGTTTTATAGGGTGTATGAGGAAGCCGGAAAATCTTTCAATGCTCTAAGGTTCCGCTTGTGATTGTGAATTCGGGTGTGAGAAACAGAACTGTAATATGTCTTATGTAGATACAGCGGTCGTGTACCAAACGCAGGGTTGCGGTATGACCTTATCTATTTAAATAATCGCACACTGGAAGAATGTTTAGCCATTATTCAGGCTTTTAAACAAACCAAGCTAACAGAGCGGGTTTTCAATCGCGGAGGAACCGATGTTTTTAGAATGGACTTTGATATGGCTACAGACGCTTCAGTCGCAAGAGTAGACAGAAGGACAAAACCTGCTAAACAGCCGCGTGTAATTCCAGCTTACCAAAGGGTGGCGAGTTGAAATTCGTTTTAATTCAGCCATCTGAAGCGTAGTATAACGCTCAATCTTTCGTTACTCGTATCAGAAAGACTTTTTTTTTGTTTTGCTTTAGGGCGCAAAAAGGAACTGAGGTGATACGCGCCCAAGTTAGAACTATAAAACACGAAGACAGAGAGGAGTTAAGAAACGATGTACGTTAGTCCCAGTTGACAGAAAAGAAGACAGGTAAAAACAGCCACGTGGAAAAAGGGTTAAACCATACAGAAACGGAGGTGCAAAACTAAAAATTAAATGGCCTTGTTTATATTATTTTTCAAGCCAATGAAGTGGTTTTGATTGATGTTGGACTCAGTGGACGAAATGTGCAATTTCATATTGATGCAGATTCTTCTAAAACTATAATAAATAGTGTCACTTATGACTTTATTGTCTGTTTTCAGTTGGTCGAATTTTATACACTACGACGAGTTCTAGTGATCAGCTGACACAAATCAAAAGTTGTTGTATAGTGATTGTGTTGTATAAAGTTAAATGGGTACAGTCTGGTGATGCAATATGAGACAGCTGCTAAGATAATGGGTCTTGATCTTTTTCAGCCACTTGGATTTACGGTTGAGGATAAGCCCAAAAACTCCATGTCTCGGTTGGAAATGTGGAGGGTACACAACAATATGCCAGATACCATACCACACTGCCGAAATCTTATTTAGCTCTGTCTAAGGCAGGCGAATCCTGGAGTTGGCTCCACCTAGACTACGCCAGGCCATATATGAGGGCTAAGTGGCTTATTCTTGTGGACACTAGTTATCCTAGAATCGTGAGAACGGACAGTACAGGGGCACCCCAAATGGCCCACACCTTGAAACAGATTTTTGCAGTGGAAGATCTCCCAACAGCTGTTGTTACAGACAATAGCGTCCAGTTTTCTGCTCAAGAAATTGAGTATTTCTTCATGGACCATGGGATTCAGCACCTTCACAGTGTTTCATTTCATCTGGATCAAACGAGATCACAAAATATTTCGTTTGGGCATTCAAGGCAGAAAAAAAAGAGGTCACTGCTGACTGCACTTTAGAGGGCGCCTTGTTGAATTTTATTTCTTCTTACAGTAGCTCTCCTCATAAGAACGCATCTCCCATGGAGAGGTTGCACAGATGGAGGTCCCTTATATCCCTCATGTCAGCTCGCCCACGAGAAAGCACCATTACCATTGGGTATCCAAACAAAATACTGAATTTTGAGGTGAATGCAAGGTCTTCTGTTCCAAAGGGTAGAAAGAAGGAGTGGTATCCTGGGACTGTGGTCTGTAGCCTGGGCAACGCTATGTACGTCGTACAGACGGCAGAAGGGGACGCACCAGGCGCGGCCACGAATGTGACTCGTGAGACGAGTCCTGGGCGATGCGCCGCGGCTCTCAGTCTGGCTGGACACTTCCCCCATCACCATGGCACGCCGTCTGAGCTCGAGGAGCGGAAAGAGGGGGACACTACGAAATTGTCGTATTTCGAAGGCTATGGGATTACAACGTACGTGACTTCGTTTCATATTTCATATTACTCAACGACGTAGGTTGCAAATGAATCTAATTTTCAGAGTTATTTAGTTATTTTTGAGACGCTGAAGACTTAATATAATTTTTACCTGGTGCAAACTGTCGGCATTTCGACAGACGCGGACAGTTTCACAGATTTTCGCACTCAGGTTGCCACGCAATCATGATTTATTTAGTTTTATAATCGAGAAAGGTATTTCGCACACATATGTTGATCAAAATACTGTAGCATTTATGCAACCTCATTACGGAGACTTGGAAGCTCTAGCTGAGGTAACTCAGTTCCATCTGCACAAGCCTAGATGCTCTTTCAACTGACACGCAGAGAGTCGCGAATACAGCTTGGCAGTGTCTTCAAAACGTTTATAAAACTATCCTTTTTATTCTTTCAGGGTCACAATGAATTCCTCAAACTTTGCGTTTTCTTTGACATCGGTGAGCTTAGGGAACCAGACTTTGTTTTTTTTTGTCAGAATCTGTCCCTTCTACAATGCGATATTCTTTTAGTTTTGTTGTGTTTTAGGCGCTAAAACAACTAGGGTCATACGCGCGCATATCACAGCGGTAGATCAGGAACACAAAGAGAGGAATTAAAAACGACTGCACGTCAATTCCAATCGACGAGAGAATAGACTGCTAAAAACAGGAAAGGCCGATAAAATACGCCTTTGAGAAACGGAGGTCCAGAACAAACAATAAATGGCCTTCGCCATATTGCTACGACGGATATAAAGTAAAACGCGGTCGAGAACCCCCGCATCCTTCGCGAAAACAGCCGATAACTTAGACGGCAAACCCAGGCGGGAACGTAAGCGGTTAAAGAACGGCATTCCGTCAGGAAATGGTGGACAGTCAACAGTCGAAAAATGTTAAAGTGTGTGTTAATTCCTATGCGACCAAACTGCTGAGGTCACCGGTCCCTAGACTTACACACTACTTAAACTAACTTACACTAAAGACAACATACACACCCATGCCCGAGGGAGGACTCGAACCTCCGGCGGGAGTGGTCAACAGTTGAGCGCAATGGGCATAAAGTGGTGGGTGAGCACAACTTCACGAATGGCGATGGCTAAAAAGATAGTGCCCAATACGTAACCTCGCGGCGAGAGGAACGAGAAGAGGTCGTCCAAGGCGCTGGGACAGCCTTAAAAACTCGGAGCTTGTTCCCATGAAGGCAGAACCAACGGTGATGATGAAGTGACACCGCCTGCTGACAGCAACACAGAGATCATCGGACGGAATGTAAGAACTAGCAGCCTCAGGTACGAGGACTGCAACCTCGGCAGCAGCGTCACAGCCTAGTTTCCTGTTAGACCGACGTGACCAGGAACCCACATAAATATCACAATGGCTCTAACAGGAGTGCGCAAGTGACAGCTTTCCTGGACCCCTTGCACTTAGGGATGGACGGTGTACAGCATACAGAGGCTTTGAAAGGCGATGAGAGAGGCTGAGCAGATGACGCAACTGAAAAACCTGTGTCGCCGGATGTACTGCGTGGCCTGATAGAGGGTGAAGAGCTATGTTGTAAACATGGAGCAGTGTTTCGGAAGCCGAGGGGCACCAGTGTACATAAAGGTAACTATCGCGAATTTCTATGCGAAAGTCGTGAAACTGATGGCGATAGAGCGAGGCTGGAGTAGTGTTCTTAGGAAGCGAACGACGGCCAAGATGAACGCAGGTCGCCGCACGAAGCCAAGATGGTGAAGGGTTTACAGACACCGGGAAAATTGCAGGTAGCGTGTAGTTAAGCTTCCGGAGCAAGAGCCGAAAGTGAACTCCAAGGAGGTTACAGACAAGAAGGAAGCGCCCAATACTGGCGATCAAAGGAGTCATAGAAGAAGGAGGCATGGGATGGGCAGACAAACGGCATGCATATCAGCTGAGGAGAAGTCACGGCGGTAGGTTAGCGGTAGTTCGGCGTCTTCTGCTTACGGACTCTCAACCGCGGTAGTTAAAAAGGAGCCAGTGGCCCAACGGAGGCCGCGGTCGTGGATAGTATTGAGATGGCGTAAGAGTGATGGACGTTCAGACGCATAAACGAGACACCCATAGTCTAGTTTCGAGCGGACAAGGGACCGGTGCAAACGCAGGAGGATGGTTCCTCTGCACCCCAGGAACTAGCATTGAGGACATGTGGGACATTGAGGAACCGCATACAGCGACCTGTCAGGTAAGACACGTGGGAGGACCAAGAAAGTTTCCTGTCGATCATGACCCCAGGAATTTCGTAGTTAGAGAGTACGGAGGAAACCAGTCCTTCAGCAGGTGTCGTAGGCTTTGTCCATATCGAAAAACACGGCCACAGTCTGGGATTTCCGCAGAAAACCATTCATGACATGGGTGGACAAAGTGACGAGATAGTCAATTGCAGAACGGCGCGCTCGAAATCCACACTGAGCAGTGGTTAGTAAATTGTAAGACTCGAGCCACCATACCAACCTGGCATGAATCATACGTTCCATCACCTTACAAACACATAGTGAGAGAAATGGGGCGGTGGCTAGAAGGAAGATGTTTTTCCTTACCAGGTATGACACTAGCTTCACATCAGCGTCTGGGAAATGTGCCCTATACCCAGATGCGGTTGTACGTATGAAGCAGAATGTGCTCGCCCCCAAGAGA
Organism: Schistocerca americana; assembly: GCF_021461395.2. Lineage (NCBI taxonomy): Eukaryota > Metazoa > Arthropoda > Insecta > Orthoptera > Acrididae > Schistocerca > Schistocerca americana. The sequence goes on from NC_060126.1 coordinate 101,706,762, forward strand.
AAGGTCCTGAAACATCTGAATGTGAACAGCGTTTGGCCCTGGGGCCCAGGATCTGGATGAAGTGAGAGCATGATCTAGCTCCCTCAGAGCAAAGGCGGCATTGTAGCACTCTCGATTCTGAGAAGAGAAGGGTATCGCCCTAGTCTCCCCCGCTCGTTTCCGGTGGAGGAGGGCAGGGTGACAGTGGGAAGGGCTCGAAGTTTCCGCAAAATGGCGGACCAAGGTGTTCGAGATAGGAATAGGATCCACTATGACATCGTCTGCTACTGTCTGGCCGGAAATTGGGGAATGGATCTTGGTCCTAGAGTGTCGTCGGAGGTTGGCCCACATGACAGAAGAAGGACTGGAACTGTTAAAATAACTAAAAAATGAAATCCAGCTAGATTTTTTTCTATTCAGAAGAACGTGACGACACTGTGCACGAATCTGTTTATAATAAATTCAGTTTGCCTGTTGTGTTGGCAGAAGAGCCAACACCGTGTTACGAATGGAGGCCGAAATGCACGCGTTTTAGCTCAGGCAGGCTGGCGTGAGGAGGGAAGAACTATACTGACGTGAGGTCTGGAACATGACAAGGAATGAGAATTCAGATAGCGGACGTAATTAGTAAATTTAATCCATTAATGATGAACGTCGCTCTTGACGGTACATGAGTCACAATATTATCTGTTCAGAAGACATAGTAACTGAATATGGCGCCTTGCTAGGTCGTAGCAAATGACGTAGCTGAAGGCTATGCTAAACTGTCGTCTCTGCAAATGAGAGCGTATGTAGACAGTGAACCATCGCTAGCAAAGTCGGCTGTACAACTGGGGCGAGTGCTAGGGAGTCTCTCTAGGCTAAACCTGCCGTGTGGCGGCGCTCGGTCTGCAATCACTGTTAGTGGCGACACGCGGGTCCGACGTATACTAGCAGACCTCGGCCGATTTAAAGGCTACCACCTAGCAAGTGTGGTGTCTGGCGGTGGCACCACATTCCCATCGTAGGTTGTTAAAAACGCGGAGAGAACATCGCCACGCGCGAAATGCGTCGCGGCACGGCTCAGTCCATCAACGGACTGGGACACGGCGTGGTAAAGAGGAAGAGCGAGGAATGAAACGTTCTGCCGCGGTAACGTTTGTAAGTTATTCCACCTGGTCATAACAACTGGAGAAATGTTGTTCGTCGAAGGTGGAGCAGAAGTCAGCAACTGGATAGCACAAGTAAAATGGTCGCTCGAGTGTGTGTTAAGGAGAACAGAACACTCAAGGCGATGGGCAATCTGGCAGTGCTGAAGGATAGGTCCAAATGGAAAGAGGTGTGCACGGAGTGTGAAAGGAATGTGGATGCTCCTGTGTTAAGGCAAATGAGGTTAAGGCGACTGAGAAGGTCAGCCAAGAGGGCATCTCTCGGACAGGTTCTGGGAGAACCCCGAAGGGGATGGTGCGCATTAAAGTCACCGGGCGGCAGAAAGGGATGAGGGAGTTACCCAATAAAATGGTTCAAATGGCTCTGAGCACTATGGGACTCAACTGCTGCAGTCATAAGTCCCCTAGAACTTAGAACTACTTAAACCTAACTAACCTAAGGAAATCACACACAGCCATGCCCGAGGCAGGATTCGAACCTGCGACCGAAGCGCTCGTGCGGTTCCAGACTGTAGCGCCTTTAACCGCTCGGTCGCTCCAGCCGGCAGTTACCCAATAAGCTGGAGAAAGTCTGCCCTGGCGACATCGAATGATGGAGGGATGTAAAATGTACAAAGGGAAAAGGTCAAGTGAGGAAGGAAAAGGCGAACTGCAACAGGATTTCTTCTGCTGTCGGCCTGCGGAGTCCAGTGCAGAAAAATGGTTGGTGGTGCACTTCAGCGATACGGACGTCGGCCTGGCGAGGTCATCACGTGGCGACACCGTCGAAGAGGCTCTTAGATTCGGCGAAGGAGAAGACCGTTTGCCTTAGTTTGCAGAGCAAGACACAAGTGTCGGTTGGCTGCAGGTGCATAGGAAGTCATCATGGGAGTACTCTTTCTGTGCTCTCCGGCCTGCCAGTTGTGTAGCTGGTGATTTCGTAAAAGTTTTGTGGCGTGTTGCACAGACGGAGGAGACGGGGACACTACCATAGAGCAAGGCGATTTCACAACAGCGGTGCTAAATTTGAGATCGCATATCTGCGTGGCCATGTCCTTCGTGGAGCGAGATATAGCAAGAACAGTACTGTAGGTGCCAGTTGATAGAACGCAGGGTTTCCGACGAGCCAAGAACTTGCGAACGACTGGGCAAGGCACTTTGCTCTTCACCCGGATCTTCTGGACGGCCCGCTCATCGAGAGACATGGGACAATCGCGGGAGGAGGCAGCATGGTCGCCATTGCAGTTGATACAGCAGGGAGAAGGAGGCAGACAATTGCTCTCACGTGCATCCCTACCACAGGTTACACATTTGGCTGTGTGTCGACAAGACGTTCTAGTGTGGTTGAAACGATCACACTGGTAGCAGCACATTGGGTTCGGAGTGTACGGTCTGACTGTGATAACTTCATAACCTGCTTTGATCTTTGACGGAAGAACTATTCTATGAAAAGTGAGAAACAGAGTGCGTGTAGGCACTAAGGAGGCATCTACTTTTTCATCACCCATTGACGGCAATAACACCCTGATCAGAGAGGTGTGTTTGTATTTCGGCTTCGGTCAGACCGTCGAGCAGCCTAATGTAAAGAACACCAGGGGCCTCCACACGAACAGGACAGTCATAGAGAGCTGAGGCGGCAAGCAGTTTTTGCGCATGATCAGAAGTAGTCTCCAAAAGCAAAGTCTCATTGCGTAAACGAGAGCAGGATTTCACATAGCCAGCAATGGCATCAACACCTTTCTGAATAATAAACGGATTTACCGTAGCGCAGGACTGACTGTCTTCAGGACGTGAAACCACTAGGAACTTTGGTGCAGCTGGAAGAGTCTAGGAATCGTTAACCTCGTTCCGTTTACGTTTCGTAGGCGTTGACGGTGAAGATGATTGGCTCACTGCGAGAAAATCCCCCGTGACTGCCAGCATTTCCGATGGCGTGCCGGTTCGGAATGCGTCAGATCGAATCTGCAGTAAGTACTTCGGCTGTGTCCCACGGTGGCCACTAACGGCTGCCACACTACCCTGCCCGTCTCAGTGGCGCGTAGCAATCAGGCAAAGGGATGACGTCACGCTACCTAAGGAGCCAATGAGCGGATATGTGACATCGCTTAGCGGCCACAGCCAATTTCCAGTATCAGTCCAGACGCCTATTTAATTTACGCCTCACTGAGTTAGCAGCGTCTAGATTCAGCAGTAGCAGTCTACAATCGTCATACGGAGTCTTCATTCCAGAGCTACGGCGACTGCCGCAACAACTTCTCGAGAGTGGCCATATTCCATATTGGACTTAGCATCATCTAAGACAGATTAAGACTAGTGTTGTACCTAAACATTAGTTACGGTTCTATGTTGTTGTAAAAAAAAATGCGGGCATTAACATTGAAGTAATTGCCTGGTAGCAGCGTTTCAAGAACTCTGCTACTGAACACCAGGTATTTTTCATTGTACATAACGAAGCTTAAAGGGAAAATGCCTAGAAACTAGCGAAAATATTACAATTAGCAAGCTATAGAGAAGTACAAATGAAAATAGGCACCAGGAAGTGACATCAGAGCAATCATTAACACAATGTCACTTGTCAAAGTCGAAGTTAGTATAGCAAATTCCTCTCGATCCCATCAATTTCACATGTCGTGGTGCACAAATTTTGCAGTTGATTTTAATTTAAATTCCTGATACGCTAGAGACTAGAAATTTGGAACGAAGCTCAGAACTGAATGAAAAAGCAGTATTAACTCTCTTTCTTGTAGGGGTAGGGGTACGGATGGAAAGCTTAGTAACCACTGAGACCAAATGGCCATCAGGATAAGCCTGTTGTGCGGACACATTTACACCTAAATCTATCAACATACTCTGCAAGCCATCCTATGGAGCGTGGTTGGAGGGTGCCTTGTATTGCTACCGTTCATTTCCTATACTGCTCTACTAGCAAATGGAGTGAGACAAGAACAACTGCCTATACGCCTCCGTATAAGCGCTAATTTCTACTGTCTTATATTCGCGGTCATTACGCGAAACATACACTAGCGACAGTAAAATCGTTTTGCAGTCAGCCCCAAATAACAGTTCTCTCAATTTTGTACTATTGTTCCGTGAAGAGAACGTCTTCCCTTCAGAGAGTCCAAGCTGAATTCACGAAGCATCCCCGAAATACTTGCCTGTTAATCACACCTACCGGAAACAAATTAAGCAGTATGCCACGGAATTCTTTGATATCTTCTTTTAATCCGATTTGTTGGGGATTCAAAAGACTCGAGCGGTACTCAGGGATAGATTGCACAAGTGTTCTTTTTACGGTATTATTTATAGAAGATCTGCACTTTCCTAAAATTCTCCCAATAAACCGAAGTCGACCATTCGCCGTCCCTACTACAGTCCTTACGTGCTCTTTCCATTTCATATTGCTTTGCAGTTTCTTTTGAGTCATCAATCTTATTCACCTAAGAGTAACAGTTGTTGCTACTTACATCCTCTATTACTTGCCGGATGAATTTCAGTTCCTGTCTTCCTCTACAGTTTTTATCCTCTACAGGCCCCTCTAGCACCATGAAAGTTATACCCTAATGTCTTCACGGATGTGCTGTCATCTTGTCCTCTCTTGTCAGTCTTTCTTTCGATATATTCCTTTCCTCGTCGATTCTGCGGAGAACCTGCTCATTCCTACCTAATTTTCAAATTTGTCTGTAGCTCCACATCCCAAATGCTTCGAGTCTCTTCTGTTCCGGTTTTCTCACAGTCGAAGTTTCACTACTATGCAGTGCTGTGCTACAAACGTATATTTTCAGAAATTTGCTCCTCAAATTAAGGCTGATGCTTCATACTAGTAGACTTATCTTGGCTAGGATTGCCCTGTTTTCCGGTGCTAGTCTACTTCTTATGTGTTCCTTGCTCCGTCCATCATGGGCTATTTCGCTGCCTGGATAGCAGAATTCCTTAATTTCGTCTAATTTGTGATGCCCAGTTCTGATGTTAAGTTTCTCGCTATTCTCATTTCTGGTACTTATCTTTACTTTAGTCTTTCTTCGATGTATTCTCAATCCGGGTTCTGTACTCTTAGATTGTTCATTCAGTTCAACAAGTAATTATTCTTCATCACTTTCACACAGGACAGCAATGCCATCATCGAATCTTATCACTGATATCCTTTCATCTTAAATTTTAATCCCAATGTTGAATCTTTCTTTTATTTCCTTCGTAGCTTCTTCAGTGTGTAGACTGAAGAGTAGGGGCGAAAGACTATATCTCTACCTTACATCCTTTTTATTTTTTACTTTATTTACACCTCAAGTTCCGTAGGAGAAAATGGAAGAGCAAATCTCCAAGGTCTTGGAACGTGTCAGTACATGAAATTACAACATAAAAGTAATAACGGTTAAAATAAATGTTCATGAACCTGAAAAAAGTCATTCCATAAGTTTAAGTAAACGCTATCAGCAATACAATAAGAATCAGCTTAATTTTTCAAGGAACTCTTCGACAGAATAGAAGGAGTGACCCCATGAGAGCGTGGATTACTGCTAAGATTTTTGAATTCGAGTGGAAGCTTATTGAAAATGGATTCAGCAGTATACTGCACACCTTTTTGCACAAGAGTTAAGGAAGTCCGATCCAAATGCAGGTTTAATTTCTGCCGAGTATTAACCGAGTGAAAGCTGCTTATTCTTGGGATTAAACTAATATTGGTAACAAGAAACGACAATAAGGAATATACATACTGAGAGGCCAATGTCAAAATACCCAGACTCGTGAACAGAGGTCGAGAAGAGGTTTGTGAACTCACACCACTTATTGCCCGAACTGCCCGTTTCTGAGCCAAAAATATCCTTGTAGAATGGGAAGAATTAACCCAAAATATAATGCTATACGACATAAGCGAATGAAAATAAGCAAAGTAGACTAATTTTCGTGTCGAAGTATCACTCACTTCTGATACGGTTCGAATAGTAAAAATGACAGTATTAAGTCTTTGAACAAGATCCTGAACGTGGGCTTTCCACGACAGCTTGCTGTCTATCTGAACACCTAGAAATTTGAACTGTTCAGTTTCACAAATCATATGCCTGTTCTGTGAAATTAAAACGTCAGGTTTTGTTGAATTGTGTGTTAGAAACTGTAAAAACTGGGTCTTACTGTGATTTAACGTTAGTTTATTTTCTACAAGCCATGAAATGAGGTCATGTACTGCACTGAAACCGAGCCAATGTTGCACACAACATCATTTACTACCAAGCTAATGTCATCAGCAAACAGAAATATTTTAGAGTTACTCGTAATACTAGAGGGCATATCATTTATATCAAAAAGGAAGGGGATTGGCCCCAACACTGATCCCTGGGGCACCCCTCACTTGACAGTACCCCACTGAGATCTCACATCACAGCCTTTATCACTATTGTGAATAATGACCTTCTGCTGCCTGTTGCTAAAGTAAGAGGTGACCCAATTGTGAGCTACACCACGTATTCCGTAATGGTCCAACTTCTGGAGAAATATTTTGTGATCACCACAATCAAATGCCTTAGTTAAATAAAAAAATACGCCAAGCGTTCGAAACTTTTTGTTTAGCCCATCCAGTACCTCACAGAGAAAACAGAATATAGCATTTTCAGTTGTTAAACGTGAGAGGCACCCACATGCCTTGCTCATACTGTGGCATCAAACAGTCAGGCCTGCAAGATGAGTGGTCTGCCAAGCGAGTGCATTTATTCATATTTCTCAATGACTGATTATGAGCTCTAGTACTCATAATTAAGCTACAAATTATTCTCCTGTTCGAATATTACGCAACGGAAACGGATAACGCACTTCTGACAATTAGTAATTTACACAACTCTGATTGTTCACTACGCTCTGGCAATACCACATTTTCTTTCTTACCCAACGACTATGACCAACACGTGGCCATCGCACTGAATATGAATGGCACACACATTATGAATTCTGGGTATCATGACTACACACTACTTGAAGAACAAGGCCACCAATCCTATTCTTTTCACTATCCTTTTTATTCCGATAAATTATATTCTGATTCCAAGATTAAACACACTATTACATTTTATACAACAATTACACATGAGAAACTCCGCCCAGTGGACATGGCTTTACATGGGTGATTCTCTATCTTATGGTCTCGTAATTATTTAACGCTACAGTGCACTTTATGGATAGGGTGGTGGATCTTTTGCTATATCTCCACTTCGACTCTCACACCCATCATCACGAAAACTTCCTCCAGACCGAGCAGTACAAAAAGGAACATGCATAACCCACTGCCTCTGAAACTATCTTGCTACTCTCCCATGCAAACCACACATACTTAAAACACATGAAATACACCACACTGGCAACATGGAATACAACACTAGGAATAGTCACAACGTTACATCACTTTTAGCTGCAATTAGTATTCATCCCAGTTTCACACGACACTGCGTCACTTCGTAGCTTTTCTTTCCTACTACGAACTCTGGAGGATATATGCACGTCTTCCTGTGCAATGCAAGCCAAGTGGCGTTGCTGGATAGACGGCTGACTCACCTTGCTTCACTCTCAGAGTATTATAGTTTGAATCAAGCGTCACACGGAAACATAACACGCAAACTAATATTAAGAACATATTCGTCACACACGCGAGTCCTCAACTGATACCATGGACGAGTACTTCTCTTTATCCTTTGTCTCATACACAGATTGAGACACACACAGTACTCACCATGTGGAAGTACTCGTCTCTAATTTCAAGTCCTGCACACGCCATTTCTTAAATATTTCCAACTTATAGTACACATGCCAGTAATTCAGCTTAACGTAAACACTCGGAAGTATTTCAACTTATTGCTACACGTGGTTTCAGTGTGACCGTTGGTCACTTTCGAAGATTATTACGATCCCCTTAATATTACCTGCCTGACATTTAATTCTCCCCACAAAAGTTCCTGAAATAGAGAAATAATTATTCCAAAGTACTCATAAGTATTCCACATGCATACCATTCTCGCCACTCTTTTGTCTTTACGGAGCACACCTAAGACAGGTCTTACCAACACAAGATCCACCGCCAGAGTGCTGAAAACATGGTCGTTCTTCAGGTCATCTCGCACCTCTGCCGAAGTGGGGGAGCACCTTGCTCCCGTATTGGTCAGCCACATTTCAGGCGCTCAAAGCTCAGGTAAATTTCATCTCTTTGGTTCCACCAAAGGTGACCAAAGGACTGTCTCAAAGATGATCATATATTGCACCTTCACTATCTGCAGTTAGCAGACGACCATACATTCATTCATTTCGCAGATCTCACCACATTGGGTGTAGGGATTTATTTTGTGAGAGTGCACATGTGATCAATTAAATAAATAAATTGTCATTTTTTCCTACACTGGTATGCGGCTTTGGTGTATTAAGTGAAATTGAGTTATTATTACAATAAATATGTTGTTCCGACAAGAATAACGAAGAATGTTGTACCTATTTTCAATGTCGGGCGGTACTGTACCCTTTCAAACGACTTCTAAAGCCGAACTATACATTTGATAGGAAATTGTATGACATAAAATGATCAATTAACCTTACATACACAGCCTTTTCAATAACTTTTGCAATCACTAATGCCATAGAAATAGTTCTAAAATTATCTACATTATACCTTTCTCCCTTTTTATAAGGTGGCTTTACTAATGAGTACTTTAATCGCTCAGGAAACTGACCATTCCCAAAGGAAAAAATTAAAAATATGGCTAAATACAGGGCTAACGTGTACAGCACAGTACTTTAATATTCTGATAGACACTGCACCATGAGCCCTTAGTCTTCAGTGATTTAATTATTGACTCAATTTCCCTCTGTATCACAGAGGAGTATTTCAGACATCAATCTCGGAAAAGCATTTACCAAGAAAGTTATATGATTTCCTGCAGAAAGTAAACTTTTATTTAATTCACCAGCAATGCTCAGAAAATGATTGTTACTTTTGTACATATATCTGATTTATCAGTAACAGAAATATTTTTACTGCGAACTGACTTTATATCGTCGACCTTGTACTGCTGAAAAGACACTTCCGTCACAACTGACCACATGGTTTTAATTTTATCTTGTGAATTAGCTATTCTATTTGCAGACCACATACTCTTCGCGTTCCTGATAACATTTTTAAGCACTTTACAATACTGTTTGTAATGGACTACTGTAGCTTGATTGCAGCTACTCCTAACATTTCGATATAATTTCCGCTTAGTTCTACATGATATCCTTACCCCCTTGTCAGCCACCCGGGCTGCCCATTACTCCTAGTACTGCGTTTAGAATGTTCTAATGGAAAGCAACTCTCAAAAAGCATGAGAAATGTGTCAAGGAATGTTTATCATCTATGTTATCAACACTATAAACATCTTGCCACTCTTATTCCTTGACAAGTTTTGAAAAACTCTGTTTTGTTGTTGGATTAACTTTCCTACATAGTTTGTAATTAAATATGACGTTGGTTTGAGTACAAAAACTTTTTAGTGCACTTCCTACAAAGTGAATCAAGATCTCTCTCTAGCTTGAGCAGAAAAGCTCTGAAGTCGGAGTTAGGGGACCTATAAACAACAACAATTAGAAGTTTAGTTTCACTAAATTCAACTGCCCCTGCACAACATTCAAATATCTGTTCAGTGTAGTGTCGTGACACGTCTATGGACCCAAATGTAATGCTGTTTTTTACGTACAGAGCCACTTTAAGTCTTATTTAAAAAGTGATATAATACACTACTGGCAATTAAAATTGCTACATCGAGAAGAAATGCAGATGATAAACGGGTATTCATTGTGCAAATATATTCTACTAGAAGTGACATGTGATTACATTTTCACGCAATTTGGGTGCATAGATCCTGAGAAATCAATACCCAAAACAACCACCTCTGGCCATAATAACGGTCTTGATACGCCTGAGCATTGAGTCAAACAGAGCTTGGATGACGTGTACAGGTACAGCTGCCCATGCAGCTTCAACACGATACCACAGTTCATCAAGAGTAGTGACTGGCGTATTGTGACGAGCAAGTTGCTCGGCCACCTTTGATCAAACGTTTTCAATTGGTGAGCGATCTGGAGAATGTGCTGGCCAGGGTAGCAGTCGAACATTTACTGTATCCAGAAAGGCCCGTACAGGACCTGCAACATGCGATCGTGCATTATCCTGGTGAAATGTAGGGTTTGGCAGGGATCGAATGAAGGGTACAGCTACGGGTCGTAACACATCTGAAATGTAACGTCCACTGTTCAAAGTGCCGTCAATGCGAACAAGAGGTGACCAAGACGTGTAACCAATGGCATCCGATACCATCACGCAGACTGATACCCAGTATGGCGATGACAAATACACGCTTCCAATGTGCGTTCACCGCGATGTCGTCAAACACGGGTGCGACCATCATGATGCTGTAAACAGAACCTGGATTCATCCGAGAAAATGACGTTTTGCCATTCGTCCACCAAGGTTCCTCGTTGAGTACACCATCGCAGGCGCTCCTGTCTGTGATGCAGCGTCAGGGGTAACCGCAGCCATGGTCTCCGATCTGATAGTCCATGCTGCTGCAGACGTTGTCGAACTGTTCGTGCAGATGGTGGTTGTCTTGCAAACGTCCCCATGTGTTGACTCAGGGATCGAGACGTGGCTGCGCGACCCGTTACAGCCATGGGGATAAGATGCCTGTCATTTCGACTACTAGTGATACGAGGCCGTTGCCATCCAGCACGGCGTTCCGTATTACCCTCCTGAACCCATCGATTCCATATTCTGCTAACAGTCATTGGATCTTGACCAACGCGAGCAGCAATGTCGCGATACGATAAACCGCAATCGCGATGGGGTACAATCCGACCTCGATCAAAGTCGGAAACGTGATGGTACGCATTTCTCCTCCTTACACGAGTCATCACAACAACGTTTCACCAGGCAACGCCGGTCAACTGCTGTTTGTGTATGAGAAATCGGTTCGATACTTTCCTCATGTCAGCACGCTGTAGGTGTCGTCACCGGCACCAACCTTGTGTGAATGCTCTGAAAAGCTAATGATATGCATATCACAGCATCTTCTCCCTGTCGGTTAAATTTCGCGTCTGTGGTACGTCATCTTCGTGGTGTAGCAATTTTAATGGCCAGTAGTGTATAATCTCATCTTTATTTAAATAATCTTTGCTCGATACAATTCAACAGATACTTTTACTCGTAAGAGTACTTTCGTATCGAATAATGATTTACTTCATTTTTATTATTTTGGCTACGTGACTCATCTCCAACATTTTCAGCAAGTGAAGACGCAATCACCAACAGACCACTATCTGAACGAGTGGGGTATGAGCAAGCGTCTGTGTGCAAAAGCTTTTGCTATTTTCGCTACTCGACTTACATGTTTCTTTTTATGTTGTTGTTTAAAACAGTTTATCTGCAAAAATTACTGAGTCAATAGACAGAATGTCGCGTATCAAAAGTGAAACTTGGCAGCGTTTTAATAACATGTGTAACATGAAGTAAATGCAAAAAATGTTTGAAAAACGTGCAATCTTCGAGAAATACTCTAGACGTGGAAACGCATTTAAGAAAATATCCCAAAACGGAAAGATAAAATTATTTACTTAACAAGGTAGTTACAGATTGTATAGAACGTTAGAAGTTGATTAGCGTAAATACATGACGAAGAGGGTGGGAAAAAGGGCGTAAATCAGAAAATAATAATCGAGTTTGAAAAATTACGGTATTAAAAGAAGACATAATGAGCCTTAATTTGGCAACGCCTGCGTCACCTTTTGTGGGCTGACTTCAGTGATCTCCGAATGTTTATTGTCAGAGGGAGGCAGCACGTTGTCAGTGTTACGCAACAGAATATCAGTGAAACGGCTGGATAAAACATACCGTCTGGTCAGAAGTGTCCCCACCGTGTTAGGGGACGTTAAAATGGGGTGAGTCCACCCTTCGCCTTTATGACGGCTTGAATTCTGTTGGGGACATTTTAGTGAGGTGTCTGAATGTCTGTGGAAAAACAGAAGCCTATTCTTCCTCAAGGGCCAAAAATGGAGAAGATACTAATGTTGGATACTTAACTCTGGAGCGAAGACGTCGATCTAAATAATCCCAAAGACGTTCCATTGGGTACAGGTCGATACTCTGGTTAGGTTAGTCTATTTCAGGTATGGTATTGTTCACAAATCATTATCTCAGAGGTGCTGCTTTATGACAGGCTGCATTGTCGTGCTGATACAAACAGTCGTCTTCCGCGAACTGCTCCTCTTGTAAAATGTAAACTTTCACCGTCGGAAATCTCACAACTAATAAATTGTTCTGGGCTATTATGCCGTGGTAGAATGGATTTCGACTTAAAACTCAAAGTTTCGTCCCCATCTGCGGAGACCATTTTTCAATGGGGATCGGAACTTCTTTGAATGTCCGATTCACACCCTGGATCGCTACTGACTACAGCCCAATTCCGCTTCCACACATTGGCGTGACGTCACATGTTTTGAATACGCGAGCGCAATTGGCCATTGTCAACTGCTGTAGTCCGCTTTTGATGTCGCGCCATCTTATTCAGCACTGGAATCCAAATGTCATTCGATTTCACGACCTCTTCCTTCCTACTGAAATTCCTGATGTGTTTTACAAAATCTTTGCCCTCTCTGTATAACCTTTCATGACATCCGTTTGTGGGTTCCAGAACTTGAGTCCTATCAGAATGAATGTGGCGGTCTCTTGCCTGCAAAGAATGTCCCGCAACGCCTGATCTGTCAATCTCCCTTCTTCTGCAATTGCCTTTGTGCTATTCTAGTTGTTTTTGACCGTAGTAGCTACGTACACCTCCGCAAACCTACTCGGAGTGCTACAAATTCCTGCCTTTCTCAACGGTTGGCGAACATCCTTGACCGATTTTAGATGACCTTGTATCTTGGGGGTGGATTTGAAGATTACCGCGTTGTTCTGATTTTTCAAGATTTTTCCTGTGCGGTCAGTAACGTCCATATCAGTAAATTAAATGGCATAGTGGTACAGCCTGAGGGTTAGTTAGTTTCGATCTGGTATCGATATTCACTATGTTTCCGCTCAATGAAGTGTTGCAACAGCTAAAACGGATTTTTCCTTCCGGTGTCGGAGAGCTGTTTAAATATTGACTCACAAACACGTATTTCAAATGGAACGATGAGTTCTGTGAAGAGGCGGATGGTGTCGCTATGGCGAGCCCGTTAACGACAGTTACAGCGAACACCTTATTGAAAAATTCGAGTAGCAGGCATTGGAAACTACAAATAAGAAACCGAATATCTGGTTCCTCAACATGGATAAACATTTGTTTTGTGGCGGCATGGCAGGGAGGAACTGGGTCGTTTTCACAAACATCTCAACGCGATCAATCCGAACTTCCAGCTTACCGTGAAGGAGGCAGTAGGCGGAAGAGTAAATTTTCGTGATGCGTTAGTTTTCGAAAAAGAAGGTTGTAGTTGGTGCCACACTATTTACCGAAGACCCACGCACTTAGACCGTTACAGACACGTGGATTCGAACCACTACCCACAACAAAAGGGAAGCATCATTAAAACGTTGCCGGATAGAGCCAGGAAAATTTGTGAATCAGAGCTGTTTGTAGCAGAGTTTAAACATCTCAGTAACGCATCACTCAAGAATGGTTATTAGTTTGCTTAGGTGAAAATAGCGTTAAGACTGCCGCGTAGAAATCATAGCGATGCTCAAGGGCCGGTGAAATCGAAAGTTTTCCTGCCTTTCATTAAGGACGTTACTGACTGCAAAGGAAAAATCTTGAAAAAGCGGAACATCGCCGTAATTTACATACCCACACGGAAGATACATTATCACCTACAACCGGGCAAGGGTGCTCGCCAACTGTAGGAAAAAGCAGAAATTTACAGGATTCCATGTAGTTGTGAGAAGGTGTACGTGGGTACTAGAAAACTAACGGTCGAGAAACGGTTAGAAGAGCACAAGGACAATTGCAGAAGAGGGGAGATTGACAGATCCGCTGTTGCGGAAGATGCTTTTCAGCCAGGAGACCATCGCATACAGTTTGACAGGACTTAATTACTGGAAACCGCAAACGCATACCGTGAAAGGTTATACAAAGAGGTCATAGAAATAGTAAAACGTCCCAGGAATTTCAGTAGGAAGGCAGAGGGCGTGAAATCAAATGACATTTGGATTCCGGTGCTGAGGAAGATGGGGTGATATCAACAGTGGACGACTGCAGTCTACGACGGCCAATTGCGATTGCGAATTCAAAACATGTGACGTCACGCCACGGCGCGGAAGCAGAATTTTGCTATAGTCAGTAGCGAACAAGGGAATGAATCGGGCATTCAGAGAAACTACGTTCTCCCTTGAAAATGTCCTGCGCAGATGGGGAGGCGAAATCCATTCGACCACGGTATAATAACCCCGAACATTTTATTAATTGGAACTATTGCACTCAGTACACAGTGCTGTAAAGTGTGTTGCTATCCTACCGCATTTAGCGTTTTATAAAGCGCAGTAGGGAGGCCACACCCTAGCCACGGGCAACAACCTCATACCGTAACACTAAGTACTTCGGTCTTCACCGTCGGTACTACCCATGATAGCTGGAAACGTTCGCTAGGAATTCGGCAAATCCAAACCCTTCCATCGGACTGCCGCAGAATATGGCGTGATTCATCATTCCAAATGTCTCGTTTCGAGCCATCCACTGTATAGCCGAGTCACTCTCTGCAACAAATCAAGCGTCGCTACAGAAATACGTGGCTTATGAGGACCTGATCGATCACCGCATCCCGATTCCTTTCCATTCACTTGGTACAGTCAGCTTGGTAGCTGGGCCGCTGGCAGCACTTTGTAACTCACGTGTGATTCCCTCCGTTGATTCACGCCAATGTTGCACAACCGCTCTCCGCAGTACTCGACTACCGCTGTCTGTCTGGCCTTCATTTAGCCCCGGTTGTTCCTTCGCGTTCGCGTCACCAACAGTTCGACCTGGGCAGCTTTAGAACGGTATAAATGTCCCTGATGAGTTTGTTACTCAGGGGACATAGAATGGCTAGTCCACGTCTGAGCCACTGAGCTCTCCCGATCAACCCTTTGCGCTGTTACTGCCCGTCTACTGACAGCACAATACTCCTCCTCCCCTTTTACACTGGCGGGTCTGCCTCTCGTGACATCTGGTGGCACCGAGCCAGGTGGCGCAGTGGTTAGCACACTGGACTCGCATTCTGGAGGACGACGGTTCAAACCCGAGTCCGGCCATCCTGACTTAGACCTCTCGTGATTTTCCTAAATCGATTCAGGCAAATGCCGGGATGGTGCCTTTGACAGCGCACGGCCGACCTCCTTCCCCATCCTTCGCTAATCCAACGGGACCGAGGACCTCGCTGTTTGGCCTCTCTCCCCAATCAGCCAACCTGCCATCTGGTGGTCAATTCCGCCTTACGTGGGGTTCGGATACTTCTGATCTTTTAGAGTGACGGCACTGAGGAAGTGTGGAAACTTAGGCAAGATTTAATTTATTCGTTTACTGGTAGTATTCAGCTGTTTTCCTGATAATCCGTTCTGTAATACCATGTTTCTCAGTCCGAAATATTCAAAAATTCTAATGAGTAATGAGAATAAAAGCACTGAATGATTCAACGCTTGTACTGTTCTGTTTAAAACTTATGAAAACATTCCCTATTTCTGTTATAGATAGATTTCAAAAAGAGAAATGGAGAGGTTTCAGACGATACAGATTATCTACCCCAATCTTTTCTACACAAAATAAGTATTGGTACCTCAAAGTATCGATTTTCTTCACACGACACCGCGGCCGCACCACCGGTAGAAGTTTACCACAGCGCTTTGGTGTCTGATTGCAAGGCCAGTACTCTGGAGCTCTACGCGGTACACAAGCCGGATCGGTCTGAGGAACGCACATCTTGCGTGCACACGCGTTTGTGAGTCTCTCCATGTGTGAGTGTGCGTGTGTGTGTGTGTGTGTGTGTGTGTTGCGAGTCCACGATTTTCCTTTCCGCCGGCCGGCCGGACCGATCCGCCTCGTTCATTAGGCACGGTAATTGCTCCCGATCTAGATCCGGCCTTCTAAGGAAACGCTCGCCATTCGCAAAAACGCAATCCCGCCGCGGCAGCGCCCGTGTAATTAATAAGGACCGATAAGATGCCACGACGGATCTAATTTGAAACGTAATGTGTTTCTCTGCTCAGGGCCTCCCCCCGTGAAACAATATTCCGCCGAGACGGCGCTCCCTTCCAGTTATTACCTCGACTAATTATAATCGCCGCTAATGAAATGAGCCACAATAAATCTCGCATCTGGCGCGCGACCTATCGCGCCGTTCGATCTCCTGCCGCCGCCCCCTCCCGCGCCGCAATCAGACGATTCGAGGAGAGGTGGAGGGGGAAGGGGGGGAGAGGGTAGGAGAGGGTCCAGGAATCTGCAGCTATGCGTACACAAGCACACACGCACACACACTTAAAGCAGAGCACAGCAGGTGCACGACCAGCTAATAACCAGCCCCGGCTCTGCTCTGTGCCTCGAAGGCCCAGAAATGTTTTACTCGGCGAGGTAGTAAAGCAAAAGGCTTGCTTACCTTCATTTTTTTTTTTTTTGTCATCAGTCTACTGACTGGTTTGATGCGGCCCGCCACGAATTCCTTTCCTGTGCTAACCTCTTCATCTCAGAGTAGCACTTGCAACCTACGTCCTCAATTATTTGCTTGACGTATTCCAATCTCTGTCTTCCTCTACAGTTTTTGCCCTCTACAGCTCCCTCCTCCTTTCCTCTCCGATTCTATAGCACCACATCTCAAATGCTTCGATTCTCTTCTGTTCCGGTTTTCCCACAGTCCATGTTTCACTACCATACAATGCTGTACTCCAGACGTACATCCTCAGAAATTTCTTCCTCAAATTAAGGCCGGTATTTGATATTAGTAGACTTCTCTTGGCCAGAAATGCCTTTTTTGCCATAGCGAGTCTGCTTTTGATGTCCTCCTTGCTCCGTCCGGCATCGGTTATTTTACTGCCTAGGTAGCAGAATTCTTTAACTTCATTGAGTTCGTGACCATCAATCCTGATGTTAAGTTTCTCGCTGTTCTCATTTCTACTACTTCTCATTACCTTCGTCTTTCTCCGATTTACTCTCAAACCATACTGTGTACTCATTAGACTGTTCATTCCGATCAGCAGATCATTTAATTCTTCTTCACTTTCACTCAGGATAGCAATGTCATTAGCGAATCGTATCATTGATATCCTTTCATCTTGTATTTTAATTCCACTCCTGAACCTTTCTTTTATTTCCATCATTGCTTCCTCGATGTACAGATTGAAGAGTAGGGGCGAAAGGCTACAGCCTTGTCTTACACCCTACTTAATACGAGCACTTCGTTCTTGATCGTCCACTCTTATTATTCCCTCTTGGTTGTTGTACATATTGTATATGACCCGTCTCTCCCTATAGCTTACCCCTACTTTTTTCAGAATCTCGAACAGCTTGCACCATTTTATATTGTCGAACGCTTTTTCCAGGTCGACAAATCCTATGAAAGTGTCTTGATTTTTTTTAGCCTTGCTTCCATTATTAACCGTAACGTCAGAATTGCCTCTCTCGTCCCTTTAGTTTTCCTAAAGCTAAACTGATCGTCACCTTGCGCAATCTCAATTATTTTTTCCATTCTTCTGTATATTATTCTTGTAAGCAGCTTCGATGGATGAGCTGTTAAGCTGATTGTGCGATAATTCTCGCGCTTGTCAGCTCTTGCCGTCTTCGGAATTGTGTGGATGATGCTTTTCCGAAAGTCAGATGGCATATCGCCAGACTCATATATTCTACACACCAACGTGAATAGTCGTTTTGTTGCCACTTCCCCCAATGATTTTAGAAATTCTGATGGAATGTTATCTATCCCTCCTGCCTTATTTGACCGTAAGTCCTCCAAAGCTCTTTTAAATTCTGATTCTAATACTGGATCCCCTATCTCTTCTAAATCGACTCCTGTTTCTTCTTCTATCACATCAGACAAATCTTCACCCTCATAGAGGCTTTCAATGTATTCTTTCCACCCATCTGCTCTCTCCTCTGCATTTAACAGTGGAATTCCCGTTGCACTCTTAATGTTACCACCGTTCTTTTAATATCACCATAGGTTGTTTTGACTTTCCTGTATGCTGAGTCTGTCCTTCCGACAATCATATCTTTTTCGATGTCTTCACATTTTTCCTGCAGCCATTTCGTCTTATCTTCCCTGCACTTCCTATTTATTTCATTCCTCAGCGACTTGTATTTCTGTATTCCTGATTTTCCCGGAACATGTTTGTACTTCCTCCTTTCATCAATCAACTGAAGTATTTCTTCTGTTACCCATGGTTTCTTCGCAGCTACCTTCTTTGTACCTATGTTTTCCTTCCCAACTTCTGTGATGGCCCTTTTTAGAGATGTCCATTCCTCTTCAACTGTACTGCCTACTGCGCTATTCCTTATTGCTGTATCTATAGCGTTAGAGAAGTTCAAACGTATCTCGTCATTCCTTAGTACTTCCGTATCCCACTTCTTTTCGTATTGATTCTTCCTGACTAATGTCTTGAACTTCAGCCTACTCTTCATCACTACTATACTGTGATCTGAGTCTATATCTGCTCCTGGGTACGCCTTACAATCCAATATCTGATTTCGGAATCTCTGTCTGACCATGATGTAATCTAATTGAATCTTCCCGTACCTCCCGGCCTTTTCCAAGTGTACCTCCTCCTCTTGTGATTCTTGAACATGGTATTCGCTATTACTAGCTGAAACTTGTTACAGAACTCAATTAGTCTTTCTCCTCTTTCATTCCTTGTTCCAAGCCCATATTCTCCTGTAACCTTTTCTTCTACTCCTTCCCCTACAACTGCATTCCAGTCGCCCATGACTATTAGATTTTCGTCCCCGTTTACATACTGCATTACCCTTTCAATATCCTCATACACTTTCTCTATCTGTTCATCTTCAGCTTGCGACGTCGGCATGTATACCTGAACTATGGTTGTCGGTATTGGTCTGCTGTCGATTCTGATTAGAACAACCCGGTCACTGAACTGTTGACAGTAACACACCCTCTGCCCTACCTTCCTATTCATAACGAATCCTACACCTGTTATACCATTTTCTGCTGCTGTTGATATTATCCGATACTCACCTGACCAGAAATCCTTGCCTTCCTTCCACTTCACTTCACTGACCCCTACTATATCTAGATTGAGCCTTTGCATTTCCCTTTTCGGATTTTCTAGTTTCCCTACCACGTTCAAGCTTCTGACATTCCACGCCCCGACTCGTAGAACGTTATCCTTTCGTTGATTATTCAATCTTTTTCTCATGGTAACCTCCCCCTTGGCAGTCCCCTTCATTATCCGCAGAAAATACGAGGGCGGGTAGTTAACAACTGAATGGGGCTCCCCCTGCTCCCTCTGACCAACTCTCATCTCACTGCAGGCTGACAATTACGGACGTTCCAAGATGACTGATGTTTACAAAAGTATCGATGTTTGGAATTTCAAAAGCCTTGTTATAGTATCGACACTTAAGTCCGTTAAACAACTTAAAATCGATGGTTAATACAAGATATCGACCTTGGATACTGTAAAGAAACTAGGCTACTTGCTACTACTCTCAATCATATTTTGATCATTTAAACGAATCTTTCTCTGGAAGTGTCACATAACGTCGCCAGTGCAACTCGATTGCGACTTGTACGTGGAGAAAGTCGGTGTCTGGGAGGGAAGAGAGGCGGAGGGGGGGGGGGGGGGGGTGAAGGTGGTCGGGTGGGGGGTTACACTTCTCCTTTTCGAGATTTCCCACCGTCACAAGTTTGTAACGAGGGGCACAAGCGACAACACGAACAGATTAAATATCTAATGGATGTCTTTCAATTCCTTGGGCAAATTTCAGTGATCTGTTCGGTCGTACGGGGCCGTTGTAGCACTTCGTTTCTAAAAAGAGTGCAAAAGAGTAGCTCTCATCCTCTCTTTCAAAAGTTATTGCTTAAATATCGAAATTAATTGGCCAAATACAAATATTAATTGTAAACTGCCGGAATGGGCAGTCACCCCACCAACGTGTCCCGCACTTCTACTGTTGTTGCATGAAGTTCGACATTAGTAGAAAGCTTGTTTAAGTAGACGGTAATGTTCCAGAAAGGGCAGGAAATCTGCCTCAAAAGCCGTAAGCTAGCAAAAAGGTAGCCAATTTTGTTCGTCAGGCGAGGAGATACTATACTGCCCGGACAGCGTGGTACTGACCCTGAACATTGCGCTCTTCCGCTGCCTTCGGCACTACTTGGCCACTATTTGCCAACTGTGCAGGAGTCACGCCATTGGCTTCGACTAGGGAAGAGTCTGGGGCGGTTCTTTTTGATTATGCCCGTTTGTGTCACTATCTGGAGCCAGGTGGAGGCGGCCTTTCTCAATGGAAACAATCGAAATGCGAGTCTGTAAAGCCACCATCATCGTGTTGTTATCTATCGTTCTTTCTGGCAGTTTTTCGTAGTCTTTAGAATACTAATATAAACGACAAACTGCAGGGACGGGTTTCTGACTGGAAATGGAGGAGAAAAGGTCCTATGAACATGTGTTCGGAAAAACAGTGGGCGTGCAACGATAACAAACCGTCCCGGGACACAGTGCGGGTCTGCATCGCATCCATGTTACAACAGATGTTCAAAGTGGCCTCCGTGGGATTGCACGTGACAGGGATACTAGCGGTTGTGCTACAGGATACACATAATCGTACCTTTGATCACAATGTTGGGGGGCCACTTGCCTGGAGCTTGTACTAGGGTTCGTCTCAATATCCCGTTGAACCCTGTTCTCCAAATCTGGTGTACGCACAGTCCGTCACCTCTCTGCAAGTGCGTCTGTCTGAACGGACCCATTATCGCGCAAACAACGCCCAAAAAGAACTTGAAATGTTTTGTGATTTGGCTGGCGTCTGTTGCGTTGTTTCGCTTTAGGGCGCAAAAAACAGCTGGGATCATACGCGCCCAAAGTCAAAACTATAGAACACGAAGCCAGAGAGCAGTTCCAATTGACATAATAGAAGACAGCTAAAAACAGGGACTTGGGAAATGGCTAAAAATGGCACCATACAGAAACGGAGGTCTGAACTTAAAAATTAAATGTCCTTCGCCATATTGATTTGGAGGATAAAAAGTAAAACGCGGTCGACAGCTCGTGCGTCAATTGCTAAAACGGCCGATAACTGGCGGCAAACCCAAGCGGGAACGTAAACGGTTAAAAAATGGACATTCCATCAGGAAGTGGCGGACAGTTAAAACTTGGGCGCAATGTGTACAAAGTGGTGAATTAGTGCCGCTTAGCAAATGACGATGGCTAAGAGGGTAGTGTCCAATACGCAGCCGAGTTAAAATGACCTCCTACCGGCGGGAGGGCCGAGAGGAGGTCGTCCAAGCCGCTGGGAGAGGCTTACTACGCCGGAGCTCATTCCCGTGAAGTAAGGATCATTGGCGGTGGCAAAGGGACACCACCTGCTGACAGACTCCAACACAGAGATCATCGGGGGGAATGTAGGAACTTGCGGGCTGAGGTACGAGGACTGCAGCCTTGGCAGCAGCGTCAGCTGCCTCGTTTCCTGGTAGACCGACATAACCAGGAACCCACAGAAACTTCACACTGGCTCCACCAAGAGAGAGCAAGTGACAGTTTTCCTGGACCCACTGTACTAATGGATGTGCCGTGTACAGCGCACATAGACTTTGAAGGGCGCTGAGTAAGTCTGAGCACAGGACACAATTGAAAAGGCTGTGTCGCCGGATGTACTCCGTGGCCTGATGCAGGGCGAAGAGCTCGGCTGTAAATGCTGAGGAGTGTGCCGGAAGCCGATATCGGAAGACACGGGTGCCATGACAAAAGAACACCCGACCCCACGGTCAGTCCGAGAGACATCAGTGTACACAAATGTACTATTGTGAAGTTCCATGCGAAGGTCGCGGAACTGCAGGCGATAGACCGTTGCTCCACGAAGCCAAGATGGTGAAGGGTTCACACCCACCGAGAAAGGTGAAGGTAGTGTGAAGTTAAGCCGGCGTAGCAAGTGGGGAAAGCGGACTTCAGAAGGTAACAGAGAAGAGGGACGCGCCCCATACTGGCAATCAAAGGTATCATCAAAGAAGGAGGCATAGGATAGGTGGCCAAGCATGGCAGCATACGTGCTGAGGAGAAAGTCACAGTGGTAGGACAGTGGCAGTTCAGCAGCTTCAGCATGCAGACTCTCAACCAGTTTAGTGTAAAGGGCACCCGTGACCAAACGGATGCCATAATGGTGGATAGTGTTGACACGGCGAAAGAGGGATGGAAGTGCAGACACATAAACAAAGCACCCATAGCCGAATTTAGAATCGACAAGGAAGCGGTACAAACAAAGGAGGGTGGTTCGATCGGCACCCCTGGGAGTACCATTGAGGACACATAGGACACTGAGAAACCGCGTACAGTGCGCTGCCAGGTAAGACACATGGGAACACCAAGAGAGTTTGCTATCGATCATCAGCCACAGGAATTTCGTAGTTCCAACGAGCAGAAAGGCAACAGGCCCAAGACGTAAAGATGGTAAGAGAAACCAACTGCGTCTCCAGAAGTTCATACAGACGGGTTTGCCAGTGGAAAAGCCAAAGCCATTGTCGATGTTCCAGGAATAACGACGATCAAGACATCACTGAAGACGCCGCTTCAGGTCCGTGGAGAACTGTAATAGATGGCAAAATCGTCAACAAGAAGAGGGAGATGCCCGGCGGGAGGCTGGCCGTTATAGGATTAATGGTGACGGCAAAGAGCGCAACGCTCAGGATGGAACCCTGAGGCACACCGGTTTGCTGGATAAAGGTGTCTGACAAGGCAGAACCGACACGCACCTTGAAAGCTCGGTCTTTTAAAAACGCCTGAAGGAAACAGGGCAGGCGGCCACGGAAACCCCACGTGTAAAGAGTACGGAGAATACTAGTCCTCCGGCATGAGTCGTAGGACTTCCCTAAATCGAAAAACATGGCCGCAGTCTGGGATTTCCGCAGAAAACCATTCATGACATGGGTGGACAAAGTAACGACATGGTCAACTGCAGAACGACGCCCTCGTAATCCACAGTGTGCATTCTTCAGGAAATTGCGAGACTCGACCAGCTGGGCGTGAATAATACGTTCCATCACCTTGCAAACGGAGCTGGTAAGAGAGATGGGGCGGTAGCTAGAAGGTAGGTGTGTTTCTTTAACACGTTTAGGTATGGGAATGACGGTGGCTTCGCGCCAGCGTCCAGGAAATGCCCAGTTGCGGTTGTACGTGTTAAGCAGGAAGTGCCTGTCCTCAAGACGAAGGTGCTACTGCATCAGAGTGTGGATGGCGTCTGGCCCTGGGGAGGAGGGTCGGGATGAATTGAGAGCATGATCTAGCTCCCTCATAGTAAAGGCGACATTGTAGCACTCACGATTCGGAGAAGAGAAGGGTCTCCCCCTAGCCTCTTCCGCTCGTTTCCGATGGAGGAAGGCAGGGTGATAGTGGCAAGAGCTCGAAACTTCAGCAAAATGGTGACCCAAGGTGTTGGAGATAGCAATAGGGTCCACGATAACATCGTCTGCTACTGTCAGGCCGGAAATTGGGGAATGGATCTTGGTCCCAGAGAGCCGTCGGAGGTTGGCCCACGCGACAGAGGAAGGGGTGGAACTGCTAAAAGAACTAGTGAATGAAATCCAGCAAGCTTTTTTGCTAACTCGAACGACGCGACGACACTTTGCACGCATCTGTTTATAATGAATGCAGTTTTAAATTGTAGGATGACGGTTAAAAACGCGGAGAGCACATCTCCGTGCGCGAATTGCGTCGCGGCATGCTTCAGTCCACCAAGGGACTGGGACACGACGTGGTAGAAAGGAAGTGCGAGGAATGGAATGTGCTGCAGCAGTAAGGATAACATTTGTGAGATATTCCACCCGGTTATCACAACTGGAGAAATCTTGTTCTTCAAAGGTCACCAGGAAAGAGTAAAGCTGCCAGTCAGCCTTAGTAAGCAGCCATTTGGGCGTGCACGCCGATGGGGTAGGAGTCAGCAAATGGAGAGCACACGGGAAATGGTCGCACGAGTATGTGTCAGGGAGAATGGGCCACTCGAGGCGACAGGCAAGCTGGGCAATGCAGAGGGATTGGTCCAAATGGCAGTCCCCAAGGGGGATGGTGCACATTAAAGTCACCGAGGAGCAGAAAGGGGTGAGGGAGTTGCCCAATAGGCTGGAGGAAGTCTGCTATGGTGACATCGAATGACGAAGGAACATAAATGGTACAGAGGGAAAAAGGTGGGGAAGGAAAAGGCGAACTGCAACAGCTGGAAGATAGGTAGTGACGGAGATGGGTTGAATATGAACATCATCCAAACAAAATGAAGTTCAACAGCAATGTTAATAATCAAATAGCATTGCGCTACTTCTTAAATGAGAACTCACTTGTTTCATTTATTTATACTGCATTTGGGAGTAGCAACATAAAAATATTCAGAACAAAAAACCTCTGACTCCAGTGAGCGGCATGACGTCCCCATGAGATGGAATGCTGACCTCAGGGGAAACGTCAAAATGAATCGGTAAGTAATGTGAATGCTCAGAGCAGCCGTGAGGGCGCAGTTTCGTTTTCTGAAGGCGGAATACAAGGGGATGCTGCAATGCTAAAAGCAGCCGTAAATCCTCTTTGTGTGACCGAAAGCCGCAAACGTTCCATTGGAGGAGAGTCATGATGAGGAAGAGATGTAGGGGTGTCACCTCGGCCGTTGCCGAGTGACAGCCAGGTGAGAGTCGCTACTAGAGGGCACAGAAGGAGAAAGATCCTGCTCCAAGGGGCCCACAGAAGCATCAGCTTACTTACTTGTGCGGTCGGTCTGTGGAGTCCAACGCTGGTGTGCACCAGCGATATGGAGGCCGGTCAGGCTAATGTATCGTGTGGCGACACTGTCGAACAGGATCTTAGAGTTGGCGAAGGACAAGACCGTTTGCCTTTGGTGGACTTCATTGACCCTTTCCAGTTAGAGGATGACTCGGGTGTTGTTCGGCTGGAGGAAGTCTTCACAGGAGTCCTCCTCTCTGTAATTTCCGGCGGTTGTGTAGCTGGTGGCTTCGCCCCTTGAGGCGAGAGTTAGATGGCTTCTTGTACAGCTGGACCGGGGGGATGGCGATGCTACCTTGACACTGGGCGATTTCACGATCTCAGAGCTGAATTGGAGGTCGCAGGTCTGTGTGGCCACGTCCTTCATGGAGCGAGGAGTAAGAAGAGCAGAACTATAGGTGCCAGATGGGAAAACGCGTCGTTTGCAACTAGCCAGTAGCTTGCGAGCGACTGGGTAAGGAACTTTTTCCTTTACCCGGATGTCCTGGACGGCCAGCTCATCGAGATACATAGGACAATCACGGGAGGAGGCACCATAGTCGCCATTGCAGTTGATACAGCAGGGAGAAGGAGGCAGACAATTGCCCTCTCGTGCATCCCTACCAAAGGTTACACATTTGGCTGCGTGTCGACAAGACGTTCTATTGTGGTTGAAACGATCACACTGGTAGCAGCACATTGTGTTCAGAATGTACGGTCTGACTGTGATAACTTCGTAACCTGCTTTGATCTTCCTGCTTTGATCTTTGACGGAAGAACTATTCTATGAAAAGTGAGAAACAGAGTGCGTGTAGGCACTAAGGAGGCATCTACTTTTTCATCACCCATTGACGGCAATAACACCTTGATCAGAGAGGTATGTTTGTATTTCGGCTTCGGTCAGACCGTCGAGCAGCCTAATGTAAAGAACACCAGGGGCCTCCACACGAACAGAACAGTCATAGAGAGCTGAGGCGGCAAGCAGTTTTTGCGCATGATCAGAAGTAGTCTCCAAAAGCAAAGTCTCATTGCGTAAACGAGAGCAGGATTTCACATAGCCAGCAATGGCATCAACACCTTTTGAATAATAAAAGGATTTATCGTAGCGGAGGTCTGACTGTCTTCAGGACGTGAAACCACTAGGAACCTTGGTGCAGCTGGGAGGGTCTTGGAATCGTTAACCTCATTGCATTTACGTTTAGTAGACGTTGACGGTAAAGATGATTGGCTCATTGCGACAAAATCCCCGTGATTGCCAGCTTCTCCGATGGCGCGCTCCTTGCAACTGGGGGCCCCCTTCAGAAGGGGGCGCACCCGCCTTAGGTGATTATTCGCATCTCAAACGTACCTCCCGAACACCTAACAGAAAAACCAATCGGAAATTTGGGAAGATAGCAGTTCAGGCAATCAACCCTCCCTGGGCTTGGCCTGTGCCAGGGTTACGTGGGAACTGTACCTGTCGACCCAGGGCTGGGAATTACGCATTACCCAGTCACCTCTTGAATTAAAATTTTCACTCTACAGCGGAATGTGGGCTGATGTGACTAAGCCATGTCTCCGCAATATCCTTTCTTTCAGGAGTGCTAGTTCTGCAAGGTTCGCAGGAGAGCTTCTGTAAAGTTTGGAAGGTAGGAGACGAGGTACTGGCAGAAGTAAAGCTGTGAGGACGGGGCGTGAGTCGTGCTTGGGTAGCTCAGTTGGTAGAGCACCTGCCCGCGAAAGGCAAAGGTCCCGAGTTTGAGTCTCGGTCCGGCACACAGTTTTAATCTGCCAGGAAGTTTCAGTCACCTCTTACACGTAAGATGCATGGGCTGGCCTTCAGGAGCACACAGGGAGGAAGAAGAAAAAGAGGAACCTGAAACGCCGAAGTGAAGGAACGAGAAGGAAGGGAAGCAAAGAAAGAAAAAGGGAGAGAAAAACTAAGGTGAGACTATTCTTACTCTAGCGACAGACAATGCAGAACATTCCTTATAACACCCTAGACATGTCCTCCAAGGGAGGGAAAAAAGACTAGCCAGAGCATAGACATGCAGCACAGAAGGGAAAAAATGCTGCAAAGGCTGGGGCTCCGTGGTAGCCAAGCGCAAACCCGCCAAAGAGCGGCGTGGGGGAGGGGGGGTGAGGGGGGGAGGGAGGAGAGGAGGGGGAGTGTTGGTGTCAGTGAGGGTACTTGTTTTGGTATAGTCATGCTTCCTCTCGACCGTTTCCATCTGCTTGGCCATGCACAAACACAGTTTCGACTTTTCCCAACATGAAAACTTGACCATTCTATTGCTTACATTACGCTGCATCAATCACACAGCCTGAAACATATAAGGAACACACGGTACGTGGTCAAAGGAACTGTCGTTCGTCAGTCATCTATGTGGTAACGATGCATTTCTGGACACACGTTCATAGGACCTTTTTTCCTCCATTTCTCTCCCTGTAGTTTGTCGGTTTTATTAATGTTCATCCTGTATATATAATGATTGGCAAGCGATTTGGTCGAACATGATTTTTAAGAATTATATACTCTATTGAAGTATTGGCACAAACGGAGGGCTTAAATTGCCAGTACCAAATTCCTGCAGTTTATACAAAAGTCAGCCTTGCCACAATAGGATGCATCAAAAAGGATCCAAGTTGCTACTCCAGGCGGGTGTAAAATGAATTTGCGCAACGGAAAATACTGAATGTGGAAATGAAGATTTGGCCATGTCTGACTACCCCCTGAACCAGATCTTAGGCTCTCTTAATGGTGATATTATCTCCTCCTTCTTGCTCTTTAACATGTAAATTACAACATAAACATAAATGAATGATTAAGGGAACTAGTAACTACAAAATGATAAATGCTTATACATTTATTGTAGATTAAACCCCTTTATATATTAGAAATGTTTATAAAACAATGTTCAATGGACATAAAGAAATACAAATGAATTTCCTAACTAATATGATTGATCAATTGCCCAAATCTGCCCCTTTTTATGGGTATTCGACTAATATAAATAACGCTAAATGACTGACATCATCTACGTACCAAACACTAGAAGACACTAGTTTCAAAGATGATCTACAGTGATGTGCAACCTCAGTGGAAATAAAATTTACGTGATCACAGCTGTTTAGCTTTATAGCCCTAATAAGCCGAAGCAATTAGCAATATCACCATATGAACTGCGTCTGGTGCATCGGAGTAATGGTCCTCGTTAACATCTGAGACGATGAAAGGACTCCAGCTACAAAATATAAAAAAAACCTCATTCAAACATTAGGACGACAGAAGACGGTCCTATGACTTGGATAATCTAATACTGTCTTCTCCTCTCTGTATTCTACAGATGAGAAACGCGAACTCCCAGCCACAAGGACGGAGTTCAGATAACCTCTCAACATGAGTATAGGAAGAAAAAGTGCTCTCAATCACTGAACGCTGTGTACTCAACGACGACTCCCTACTCGGAAGCGAAGTCCAGAATAGTATAAGTTTGCAACAGTACAGTGCTTGACCGTTACAACTATAAAATCTCCTGAGAGCAAAGACAGCAAGTCCGTCTGTAGCAACAAAGCTGATACTGAGCGACTGTCAAACACAGGCGCTCAAAACGGAAGACATCTTTCTCTCCACCACTAACTTCCCAGCAAAGTTCGGCTGCTCTCCCTCATGAAAGCAGAAGGCGAATCATATTCTCGAAACCACGAAATATGCTCCCTCTCTACAGATTCTTCCCAATGCCGACCAACCATATTTTAGTATTTTGTCGTCCAGCATGGAAAGTTTGCGAGGAAATACCCGTTAATTAGGAATTCATTCAATGGTACGCTTCTCAGAGTAAAAATCCTCAGAAAGAAGCCAGCCTGCATGATTTCCGAGGTAACACTTCCTCGTTCCTCTCTGCTGCGTCCAAGATTTTCAGAGTTTCTGAAGTATTATACGGCTATTGTTCCGGCCCCTCTACAAGAGCGGCCGGCCGTCGCTGTATTATTGTGCTTCAGCGCTCAGGTGATTCCTGTGTTAAGCAGGACCGACACACCTGTGCGGGCTTTTCCACACAGGGCCTGAGTTACACTTGCCGTTTCATTTCCACTGGCGTTCCAACCTCTACTAGTAAAGGCAATCATTCATTGCATCGTTTTGATAATAAAGACACTCCATCACCTTTCATGCAATAAGCGTTGACAACTATTTACAAGGTGTACGTGACAATGTAAGTCTTCTTTAAATATTTAATGTACGATGTACAACCCATCAAATGACACTTAATTCCGGTTGTAAATCACAGCAAAGTATGTAGATGAGTGCTTGTAAGGTGTAAAATTATAGCAAGGAACGCAAAAATAAACCACATCCAAGAAACAGTGCTAAGAAACTTGGGAAGTAGTCTATGATTGTAAACAGACGATGGAGCACTTTTACATAGACGAAAAGATAGTGCCAACATTACGCAAAATACTTGCTGGTGTAAAGTAAAAAATCCGTTTCCTTGGAAGAAAGATATTTTGCCCAAGATACTGTGTGAAATGGGATTTACCTGAAAGAGACCTTTAACTAAAAGAAATATTTTGGTAGAGAGAGATGATGTAATTGACTAGCGATGCAAATACTTGATACAAGTAAGGAAATTAAGAGAGCAAGATGGTAAGTTCCTTTGTATCGGCGAAACTTGGGTGGAGACAAACAACAGTGTTGAACTTGTGAGTAGTACTCCTTGTTGATCATTTCTCTTCGTGAGAAGAAGTTATGGTCCACTATACCGTTAAACTAGTAGAGGACTGTGAGAAGCATGAGATTTACTGTTGACCACACTCGTAGGGCGTTTATCTGTCTTGGCGATCCAGAATGCTGTCACTGAGACGACTGAACACTAGTTTCAACGTCATATCTGTTAGCTAATGATTTAACTCCTATTTTTGTCTCATCAACACCTCCTTCGAAACGGTTATGCCATTGTTTTACTCATAGCAGCCTCACCAAAAGCAATATTTAACGTTTCTAAAAATTTGATGCACTTTATTCCGATCACGCTGCAAAATTTAATTCAATGTTCTGATCAATTTTTATAGTTGTTCACATGTGTGTGAATTCCTAAGGGACCAAACTGCTGAGGTCATCAGTCCCTAGACTTACACGCTACTTTAACTTATGCTAAGAACAACACACACACTCATGCCGAGGGAGGACTCGAACCTCCTGCGGGAGAAGCGGTTTTGATTCATGTAACCTGTAACCTTTTTAACTGCTGGCAGCAGACTAAATATCTGATGTGACTGTTGTTGAACAGATATGTGGTATCACATATCAACACCACACCACTGTCATTCTACGGTCGGCAGTGTAGCAGGACGCTTCCGTCTGACGCAGATGGCGGTCGCACGGGATCTGGCGGATACAACAGTGGCCGCCCACTCAGCCACACCCCTGCGGCTCTGGACTACGAGCGCCGTTGCCGCCATGATATACACTGTGTGATGAAAAGTATCCGGACACCTGGTTGAAAATGTTTTACGAGTTCGTGGCGCCCTCCGTCGGTAATGCTGGAATTCAATATGGCGTTGGCCCACCCTTAGCCTTGATGACGGCTTCCAGTCTCGCTGGCATACCAGGGGTGCTTTCAATCAGGTGCTGGAAGGTTTCTTGGGGAATGGCAGCCCATTCTTCACGGAGTGTCGCACTGAGGAGCGGTATCGATGTCGGTCGGTGTAGGCTGGCACGGTGTTCCAAAACATCCCAAAAGTGTTCTATGTGATTCAGGTCAGGACTCTGTGCAGGCCAATTCTTTACAGGGATGTTATTGTCGTGTAACCACTCCGCCACAGGCCGTGCATTATGAACAGGTGCTCGATCGTGTTGAAAGATGCAATCGCCATCCCCGAATTGCTCTTCAACAGTGGGAAGCAAGAAGGTGCCTAAAACAGCAATGTAGACCAGTGCTGCGATAGTGCCACGCAAAACAACAAGGGGTGCAAGCCCCCTTCATGAAAAACACGACCACACCATAGCACCAGCACCTCCGAATTTTGCTGTTGTCACTACACAGATGACGTTCATCGGACATTCGCCATACCCACACCCTGCCATCGGATCGCCACATCGTGTACCGTGAATCGTCACTCCGCACAACGTTTTTTCACTGTTCTATCATCCAATTTTTACTCTTCTAACACCAAGCAAGGCTTCGTTTGGCATTTACCGGCGTGATGTGTGTCTTACGAGCAGCGGCTCGACCATGAAATTCAAGTTTTCTCATCTCCCGCCTACCTGTCATAGTACTTGCAGTGGATCTCGATGTAGTTTGGAATTCCTGTGTGATGGACTGGATAGATGTCTGCCTATTACACATTACGACCTTCTTCAAATTCGGTGGTCTCTGCCAGACGAGATCGGCCTGTACAATTTTGTGCTGTATGTGTCCCTTCACGTTTCCGCTTCACTATCACATCGGAAACAGTGGATCTACGTATATTTAGGAGTGAGGAAATCTCGCGTACAGACGTACGACACAAGTGACACCCAATCACCTGACCACGTTCGAAGTCCGTGAGTTCCGCAGAGCGCCGCATTCTGCTCTCTCACGATGTCTAATGACTACAGAGGACGCAGATATGGAGTACCTGGCAGTAGGTGGCGGCACAATGCACCTAATATGAAAAACGTATGTTTTTTGGCGGTGTCCGGATACTTATGATCATATAGTGTAGTTCCACTCACGTTTCGAGCTTATTTGCTGACGGACACTACGCTGACCCCACCTCGTAGCCTCATCCTTGGTGACACTGAGAGGTTGGCATTATTTCTTGCTGCCTTAAGTTTCCCTTTAATTTCCGTCTATGGTCACAATATTGTTCTGTTTGACAGATTACTGGTTTCGGTCTTTAATGACCATCATCAGATCTGTCTCATAAGACATCTGTCTCATGAGACAGATCTGATGATGGTCATTAAGACCGAAACCAGTAATCTGTCAAACAGAACAAAATTGTGACCATAGACGGAAATTAAAGGAAACGTATTACATATACGGGTCACTGTGTTTTTTCGCGACGATGTCGCAGCTTGTGAATCTTGCTGCCTTATTTGTGATGAGTCTTTGTGCACTTCGAGAAATACAAGTTAAGTAAGTCTTCTGTTTACTATGTCAGCTCGTTCGTTAATCATTTCTGCTCCTGTCCAGTTTTCCTATGACGACAATTGCTGCACCAGTCTTTAGTCTACCTCACCTTTTCGTTGAGTACAAATTCGTACATGAAAAGATACATTTCAGAAATATTTACCAACAGATGACAAGAATATACATATGCATATGAAGAGATAGTAGACGAAGATGCATTGACATGAACAGGCATTCGGTTCTACACACATCAAAAAAAGTTTTGCATCACCTCGGTTCCGAGAGTTCCGGAACCTATACAGAAGATTGGGATAGAGATCAACATTAACGTCATTTCCACCCTTTTTATTGCTCATGAAAACCACACATTGCATGTTGTACCACCAAACACCGAGACCTTCAGAGGTTCTGGTCCAGATTGCTATACACACCGGTAGCTCTAAAACTCAAAAGTACGTCCTCTTGCATTGATGCATGACTAAATTCGTCGTGGCATACTATCCACAAGTTCGTCAAGAAACTGTTGGTCCAGATTGTCCCACTCCTCACAGCGTAGATCCCTCAGAGTGGTTGGTGGGTCACGTCGCCCATAAACAGCCCTTTTCAGTCTATTCCAGGCATGCTCGATAGGGTTCATATCTGGAGAATATGCTGGCCACTCTAGTCGAGGGATGTCGTTATCCTGGAGTCATTCACAAAAAGTGCACGATGGGGGTGCGAACTGTCGTCCATGAAGACGAATGCCTCGGCAATATGCTGCCGATATGGTTGTACTATCGGTCGGAAGACGGCATTCACGTATCGTACAGCCGTTACGGCGCCTTCCATGACCACCAGCGGCGTTCTTCGGCCTCACATAATGCCACCCCAAAACAGCAGGGAACGTCCACCTTGCTGCACTCGCTAGACAGTGTGTCTAAGGCGTTCAGCTTGACCGGGTTGCCTCTACATCTACATCTACATCTACATTGATACTCCGCAAGCCACCCAACGGTGTGTGGCGGAGGGCACTTTACGTGCCACTGTCATTACCTCCCTTACCTGTTCCAGTCGCGTATGGTCCGCGGGAAGAACGACTGTCTGAAAGCCTCCGTGCGCGCTCTAATCTCTCTAATTTTACATTAGTGATCTCCTCGGGAGGTATAAGTAGGGGGAAGCAATATATTCGATACCTCATCCAGAAACGCACCCTCTCGAAACCTGGCGAGCAAGCTACACCGCGATGCAGAGCGCCTCTCTTGCAGAGTCTGCCACTTGAGTTTATTAAACATCTCCGTAACGCTATCACGGTTACCAAATAACCCTGTGACGAAACGCGC
Source organism: Schistocerca americana (assembly GCF_021461395.2). Taxonomy (NCBI): domain Eukaryota; kingdom Metazoa; phylum Arthropoda; class Insecta; order Orthoptera; family Acrididae; genus Schistocerca; species Schistocerca americana. Next base: position 101,740,177 of record NC_060126.1, read on the forward strand.
CGCTCTTCTTTGGATCTTCTCTATCTCCTCCGTCAGACCGATCTGGTACGGATCCCACACTGATGAGCAATACTCAAGTATAGGTCGAACGAGTGTTTTGTAAGCCACCTCCTTTGTTGATGGACTACATTTTCTAAGCACTCTCCCAATGAATCTCAACCTGGTACCCGCCTTACCAACAATTAATTTTATATGATCATTCCACTTCAAATCGTTCCGCACGCATACTCCCAGATATTTTACAGAAGTAACTGCTACCAGTGTTTGTTCCGCTATCATATAATCATACAATAAAGGATCCTTCTTTCTATGTATTCGCAATACATTACATTTGTCTATGTTAAGGGTCAGTTGCCACTCCCTGCACCAAGTGCCTATCCGCTGCAGATCTTCCTGCATTTCGCTACAATTTTCTAATGCTGCAACTTCTCTGTATACTACAGCATCATCCGCGAAAAGCCGCATGGAACTTCCGACACTATCTACCAAGTCATTTATATATATTGTGAAAAGCAATGGTCCCATAACACTCCCCTGTGTCACGCCAGAGGTTACTTTAACGTCTGTAGACGTCTCTCCATTGGTAACAACATGCTGTGTTCTGTTTGCTAAAAACTCTTCAATCCAGCCACACAGCTGGTCTGATATTCCGTAGGCTCTTACTTTGTTTATCAGGCGACAGTGCGGAACTGTATCGAACGCCTTCCGGAAGTCAAGAAAAATAGCATCTACCTGGGAGCCTGTATCTAATATTTTCTGGGTCTCATGAACAAATAAGGCGAGTTGGGTCTCACACGATCGCTGTTTCCGGAATCCATGTTGATTCCTACATAGTAGATTCTGGGTTTCCAGAAATGACATGATACTCGAGCAAAAAACATGTTCTAAAATTCTACAAGAGATCGACGTAAGAGATATAGGTCTATAGTTTTGCGCATCTGCTCGACGACCCTTCTTGAAGACTGGGACTATCTGTGCTCTTTTCCAATCATTTGGAACCCTCCGTTCCTCTAGAGACTTGCGGTACACGGCTGTTAGAAGGGGGGCAAGTTCTTTCGTGTACTCTCTGTAGAATCGAATTGGTATCCCGTCAGGTCCAGTGGACTTCCCTCTATTGAGTGATTCCAGTTGCTTTTCTATTCCTTGGACACTTATTTCGATGTCAGCCATTTTTTCGTTTGTGCGAGGATTTAGAGAAGGAACTGCAGTGCGGTCTTCCTCTGTGAAACAGTTTTGGAAAAAGGTGTTTAGTATTTCAGCTTTACGCGTGTCATCCTCTGTTTCAACGCCATCATCATCCCGTAGTGTCTGGATATGCTGTTTCGAGCCACTTACTGATTTAACGTAAGACCAGAACTTCCTAGGATTTTCTGTCAAGTCGGTACATAGAATTTCACTTTCGAATTCAATGAACGCTTCACGCATAGCCCTCCTTACGCTAACTTTGACATCGTTTAGCTTCTGTTTGTCTGAGAGGTTTTGGCTGCGTTTAAACTTGGAGTGGAGCTCTCTTTGCTTTCGCAGTAGTTTCCTAACTTTGTTGTTGTACCACGGTGGGTTTTTCCCGTCCCTCACAGTTTTACTCGGCACGTACCTGTCTAAAACGCATTTTACGATTGCCTTGAACTTTTTCCATAAACACTCAACATTGTCAGTGTCGGAACAGAAATTTTCGTTTTGATCTGTTAGGTAGTCTGAAATCTGCCTTCTATTACTCTTGCTAAACAGATAAACCTTCCTCCCTTTTTTTATATTCCTATTAACTTCCATATTCAGGGATGCTGCAACGGCCTTATGATCACTGATTCCCTGTTCTGTACATACAGAGTCGAAAAGTTCGGGTCTGTTTGTTATCAGTAGGTCCAAGATGTTATCTCCACGAGTCGGTTCTCTGTTTAATTGCTCGAGGTAATTTTCGGATAGTGCACTCAGTATAATGTCACTCGATGCTCTGTCCCTACTACCCGTCCCAAAGATCTGAGTGTCCCAGTCTATATCTGGTAAATTGAAATCTCCACCTAAGACTATAACATGCTGAGAAAATTTATGTGAAATGTATTCCAAATTTTCTCTCAGTTGTTCTGCCACTAATGCTGCTGAGTCGGGAGGTCGGTAAAAGGAGCCAATTATTAACCTAGTTCGGTTGTTTAGTGTAACCTCCACCCATAATAATTCACAGGAACTATCCACTTCTACTTCACTACAGGATAAGCTACTACTAACAGCGACGAACACTCCACCACCGGTTGCATGCAGCTCCAAACACGTCTCCGGCGGTTGTCTGGTTCCAGGCATATACGACACTCATCGGTGAAGAGAACGTGATGCCAATCCTGAGCGGTCCAATCGGTATGTTATTGGGCCCATCTGTGCCGCGCGGCATGGTGTCGTGGCTACAAAGATGGACCATGGACGTCGGGAGTGAAGCTGCGCATCGTGCAGCCTATTGCGCACAGTCTGAGTCGTAACACGACGTCCTGTGACTTTACGAAAGGTATTATTCAACATGGTGACGTTGCTGTCAGGGTTCCTCCGAGCCATAATCCGTAGGCAGCGGTCATCCAGTGCAGTAGTATCCCTTTGGTGGCCTCAGCGAGGCATGTCATCGACAGTTCCTGTCTCTCTGTATCTCCTCCATGTCCGAACAACATCGCTTTGGTTCGCTCCTAGACGCCTGGACACTTCCCTAGTTGAGAGCCATTTCTGGCAGAAAGTAACAATGTGGACGCGATCGAACCGCGGTATTGACCGTCTAGGCATGGTTGAACTACAGACAGCACGAGCCGTGTACCTCCTTCCTGGTGGAATGACTGGAACTGATCGGATCCCTTCCGGCTAATAGACGCTGCTCATGCATGATTGTTTACATCTTCTGGCAGGTTTAGTGACATCTCTGAACAGTTAGATGGACTGTGTCTGTGATACAATGTCCACAGTCAACGTCTGTCTTCAGGAGTTCTGGGAATCGGAGTGATGAAAACTTTTTTTGATGTGTGTATATTTGCAATATGTGGGCCTAGAGATATTTAGGAGTGTGGAAATCTCGCGTACAGACGTATGACACTTTAAATGTACACAGAATATCCGTAACACGTGGGAAAGACGAAATTAATAATTATAAAAATACTAACTTGTGCCCGTATTCCACAATGGTATATGCACGTGAATGCTTATGTACTCCAGTATGTAACCCATTTATCTAAAAATAAACGCTGCCGAGATGTATTTGCACACTGTGTCGCCACTGACTTTAAGCGACCTCAGCAGAAGGACCGATACCACGTTGTGAAACAGCCCATAGAAGCACCTGGTGACGTAGCTGGGTTGCCAGAGTGGGACTCACTCGCTCATGAGTTTACCGACAGGCTATATTTATGATTGCTTGTTCCTGGACTAGCGCCGACTCACCTGGCAAACCAGTGCGCCTCTAGTCGCGCCTTTCTATCTGTCGTCTACCTCACTTTCAAATTATGTGATTGAATTTTACGTTTATGATGCGTCACATTACATTTTATACACGTAAATGTATATGCATGCATAAAGGAAACCAATATATCCGTATTTCTGGTTTCCTAGATGTCTGTGTTCTGTCAGTTTTCGAACAATTTTATTCTTCTATTTTGTTACTTTGAAAGACAATTATTACGAATAATAAACGAACACTCTTTCACTTTCACACGGTCTGTGTTAACATTGAAAATGATTACGAAAGATTAAAGCAGTGTAGAAACGTCATACTCGCTGGCGTGCCATGTCAGCGTGTTGTCGTCACGTTATTTTCTATGGTTTAGCATCTAAATTCTTATAAAAGGCATTACAAAAATGAAGCAGAATTTCGTGATACGATAAATGACGTTTGACCAATAAGATTCAGGTTGTACACGGATCATTACTGGAAGTTTCAACAAGTAATAAAAAAGCATTACAGTCTGTAGGCCGAGGGTTTGTTGTGTCTAATGTTAGTTATTACTGTAATTATTGATTAAAATTTGGTATTACATTATTTGCATGTTTTATGATTTCATTAATTAATTTGAGTCGATTATTGTCGGCCATCGATACTTAGACGTCGACGATGAATTAGCATCCAGAATTTTCCAACATTGCACACACGTAGTCACAGTTCAGTTGATTAATCCTTAGGATCACTGTAACACGTTAAACGGACACAGAATATCCGTAACACATAGGAAAGACGAAATTAATAATAACCATAAAAATGCTGATTTGTGCTTGTATTCCGCAATGGTAAGAGCGGAACTTGTATGTGCACTTGAATGCTTAACAGACATTCGTCTCGAATGCGCACATCCAATGACACGGAAGTTGGCCCCCTGCCCCGACCCCGAGGCGACGGCAAGGGGTCAACTTCGAAATTTCTAATAGGAACTCCCACTTTTTTATTACGGATTCTCCGGGAAAAATTACGTAAGTTTTGTATTAAACATTGTTAGCGTTGCGTGATATATGGCGCTGTAACTCAAAAAAATTGAAATGGTTTAAAATCGTTGAAAAATGGTAAGCAAATTTTAGACCTGGAGAATATTTTCTGCGATACATTTTTTAGCATTCAAATTAGTGTCTATGAGCCACGGACTGCGATCCTGCGTAGCAGTCCGTGGTTAGACTCTCACTGTAGGTTTCACACTCCACTTTCAGGAAAGCAGTTCTATTGCTTGGAGGGCAACTGTGGCCGCATCGGGGATGTACTGAGACGGCAAAACCATGGGATTCCTACTGATGTCGTGTCGGACCTGCTTTTCCCCTGTGTATTGCAGCAGCTCAACGTGGCATGGGCTCAACAAGTAGACGGAAGTCCTCTGCAGTATATTGACCCATGTTACGTCTATAGCCAGCCATAATTGCGAAAGTGCAGGATTTTTTTGTATGAACTGACCTTTCAGTTATGTCCCATAAATGTTCGATGGGACTGGCGTCGGGTGATCCGGTGGCCAAATCATTCGCTCGAACTGTCTGGAATGTTCGTCAAACCAGTCACGAACAGCTGTGGGCCAGTGACATGGCACATCGTTGTTTGGGAACATGAAGTCCACGAATGGCTGCACATGGTCTCCAAGTAGCCGAAAATAACCATTTCCAGTCAATGAGCTGTTCACCTGTTCACCTGGACCAGAGGACCCAGTCCATTCCATGTAAACACAGCCCACACCATTATGGAGCCACCACCAGCTTAACAGTGCCTTGTTGACAACTTGGATCCATGGCTTCGTGGGTTCTGTGCCACACCCGAACCATGTCATCACCTCTTACCAACTGCAGTCGGAGTCCATCTGACCAGGGTATGGTTTTCCAGTCGTGTAGGATCCAACCGATATGAGTACGAGCCCCTGAAAGTCGCTGGAGGCGATGTCGTGCTCTTAGCAAAGGCACTCATGTCGGTCGTCTGCTCCCGTAGCCCATTACCGCCACATTCCGCCGCACTGCCCTAACGGATGCGTTCGTTGTACGTCCCACATTGATTTCTTCTGTTATTCACACAGTGCTGCATGACTGTTAGCACTGACAACTCTACGCAAACGCCGCTGCTTTCAGTCGTTAAGCGAAGGCCATCGGCCACTGCGTTGTCCGTGGTGAGAGATAATGTCAGAAATTTGATATTCTCGGCACACTCTTGACACTATGGATCGATCATTACTGAATTCACTAACAATTTCAGTCGTGTGGCCATGATCACGTCGGAAACCTTTTAACGTGACTCACATGAGTACAAATGACAGCTTCGCCAATGCACTGCCCTGTTGTATCTTATGTATGCGATACTACAGCCATCTGTATATGGGCATTTCGCTCTCCAATGACATTTGTCACCTCAGTCTATATACAAAAAACATCAAAAGTAACGACAAAGTGTAGGTTAATCTTTTTTGTACACAGAACAAGTAAGAACACGCTAACAGAACACATATTGCTGCGTTTCACGAAAAAGAAGTCTAGCATAACATGGATTACAGATATAGGAAAACAAATACACTACTGGCCATTAAAATTACTACACCACGAAGATGACGTGCTACAGACGCGAAATTTAACCGACTGGAAGAAGATGCTCTGATGTGCAAGTGATTAGCTTTTCAGAGCATTCACACAAGGTTGGCGCCGGTGGCGACACCTATACGTGCTGACACGAGGACAGTTTCCAACCGATTTCTCATACACAAACAGCAGCTGACCGGCGTTGCCTGGTGAAACGTTGTTGTGATGCCTCGTGTAAGGAGGAGAAATGCGTACCGTCACGTTTCCGACTTTGATAAAGATCGGATTGTAGCCTATCGCGAAGGCGGTTTATCGTATCGCGACATTGCTGCTCGCGTTGGTCGAGATCCAATGCAGAATATGCAATCGGTGGGTTCAGGAGCCCCGTACTGGATCCCAACGGCATGCATCTTATCCGCATGAATGTAACGGATAGTGCAGCTACGTCTCGATCCCTGAGTCAACAGTTGGGGACGTTAGCAAGACAACAAACATCTGCACGAACAGTTCGACGACGTTAACAGCAGCACGGACTGTCAGCTCGGAGACGATGGTACCGGTTACCCTTGACGCTGCATGACAGACAGGAGCGCCCACGATGGTGTACTCAACGACGAACCTGTGTGCACGAAAGGCAAAACGTCATTTCTTCGGATGAATCCAGGTTGCGTTTACAGCAACATGATGGTCGCATCCGTGTTTGGAGACATCGCTTTGAACGCACATTGGAAGCGTGTATCCGTCATCGCCATACTGGCGTATCACCTGGCGTGATGGAATGGGGTGCCATTGATTACACGTCTCGGTCGCCTCTTGTTCGCATTGACGGCACTTTGAACAGTGGACGTTTTATTTCAGATGTGTTACCACCCGTGGCTCTACCCTTCATTCGATCCCTGCGAAACCCTACATTTCAGCAGGATAATGCACGACCGCATGTTGCAGGTCCTGTACGGGCCTTTCTGGATACAGAAAATGTTCTTCTGCGGCCCTGGCCAGCTCATTCTCCAGATCTCTCATCAATTGAAAACGTCTGGTCATTGGTGGCCGAGCAACTGGCTCGTCAGTCACTACTCTTGATGAACTGTGTTATCGTGTTGAAGCTGCATGAGCAGCTGTACCTGTACACGCCATCCAAACTGTGTTTGACTCAATGCCCAGGCGTATCAAGGCCGTTATTACGGCCAGAAGTGATTGCTATGGGTACTGATTTCTCAGGGTCTATGCACCCAAGTTGCGTGAAAATGTAATCACATGTCAGTTCTAGTATAATATATTTGTCCAATGAATACCCTTCTATCATCTACATTTCTTCTTGGTGTAGCAATTTTAATGGCCAGTAGTGTAGAAAGAAAAAGGCAAACAATCGATAATACCGAAACGAAACTTGAACGATGAATTTACTTTCAAAATCTTTTCTTAAAGAATTTACTTTATTTAGTAGCGATCCATCAAGAACATTAACACATTTAATCACACTAGGTGAGCGTGGAAGTAGTTGCCAGGAAGTAACTGATGAAAATGAAATTACCTTTAACAAATGGGAATTTTATTCATAAAAGCCTTTTCAAAAACTGATTTAAAATTTATAAGCAGAAAAGCACCCTCGAAATATCAAGTTACAGTTTTATTTAGAGGCAGAAAGAACAATATTGACAGTATGAGCCCTCGGGCTGAGAAGCTTGCCGCTCCCTTTCAGCACGGCCGTAGTCACGACTGCTCACAACAACATCTGAAAGACTACAATGGTGCAAATCTGCAACTCACCAGATTACTTTAAACTAAAAATTTTAACAACTCACACAAACACATTACCTATGCACCCCGTAAGAGGGATGGAAGTGGTACAAACACTCACACTAAGAAATTATTTGCCACCGAAAGTGCAATTTGTTTTTAAAAGGACTCTTACGATGGGAGGGTGGCAACCTTATAACGAAAATGACTATTTAAATAAAACCCATGAAATTCAGACTTACATAAAATGTACAACATGCTCTAATTACACCTACACCGCCTCGCAAGATGATAGGCAAGGTAAAAACATATTTCAGGAATTCGGCCTTTACACCTTAATTCTATAAATTGGTTAACACCGAATCCGACAAACATGACAGAGGCAGCTATTAATGTATGGCAGATTGACAGGGGGATTACTGAACAATCCGAACCGCAGATTGCTCTGTATCTCCCCAACTCCACAGGGGAAAACCGAACCACCCAATTCACAAATAACTACCTTCCGCGGGTGGGCAAACGGAGAAGAATGGTGGGATGGTTCAAATGGCTCTGAGCACTATGGGACTTCACATCTTAGGTCATAAGTCCCCTAGAACTTAGAACTACTCAAACCTAACCAATCCAAGGACATAACACACACCCATGCCCGAGGAAGGATTCGAACCTGCGACCGTAGCAGCCTCGCGGTTCCGGACTGCAGCGCCAGAACCGCACGGCCACCGTGGCCGGCAAGAATGGTGGGAGGACCACAAAACAAAGCAGCTGGTGACCTCACCAAGAAAACAAGTAGAATTTAACAAGTAAATGAAGCAACATATCTCCAATCACTTAATTTCTAATATACTGTGATTTTTGGCGAAGACCTGGCGCAGCACCCCCAAGGCTCTCCCGAACCGTCCGCCGCCAGCCGCCTCAACGGACGCAGGTAGGTGCACTGATCTCCCGTCTCACGGCGTCGCAGCTCGCCCCAGCCAGCCCGATGTAGTTTCACTCCTATTGCTCTCGTGTCAACCGCGAAGCCACTACCCCTTTCTATACGGCGCGGCCCACTGGACTCACGTGGGGACCTCACATGCGCCGATGCTCAAGGCAGACAAGTCATCTCGTGTCTCAGTGCGCGACCGACCGACCGATCGATCCAACCGCCAATGACCGTTGCCCGAGCAACTCGAGCAGACTGGCGGCCTAACACGCAGACTCAGATGCAGGAACTCAGCCCCGACCAGGCGATCACTAGCTGAGTTCTATTACTGGCGGAGTGGCAAGACTGTCTTTTTCTGGCTTAAAGACATACTAGCACTCCGACGACAGACAGACACTAACTGCCGCACAAATGCGAACGAGAGACAGACCAGCAACTGGTGACGCGAGACTGACCTAGCCTCACTCCGACTGACCCACTGCCGAGCTGATAGTGACCCTTAAATGCACGTGAACAGGCAACCTTTCCGCTTTCCCACTAGAGGGAGACACCAAAGCTGCGACTGCCACAGCGGCGCCACCGCCAGAAGCGGAGGGCGAGTGCTTCGCACAACGCACTGCGGCGCGCTCTTCAAAACAGCAATTTTTTACTACGGCTCAAAACTATTTTAATAATAAAATACCAAATTTAAAATTTAATCAATGTACAAAAATAAGAAATCGAGAGCAACATGGACTGAAGAATGTATAAGACAGTTTGCGGACCACAAGATGAAAAACTAGAAAAATAGGAGAAATAATAGAAAGAAGAGAAACGAAAGCCGTCATTTGTCTCACTTGTTAAATGTATATTTAATGTGCAGATCCTGTACGGGCCTTTCTGGATACAGAAAATGTTCGACTGCTGCCCTGGCCAGCACATTCTCCAGATCTCTCACCAATTGAAAACGTCTGGTCAATGGTGGCCGAACAACTGGCTCGCCACAATACGCCAGTCACTACTCTTGATGAACTGTGGTATTGTGCTGTAGCTGCATGGGCAGCTGTACCTGTACACTCCATCCAAGCGCTGATTGACTCAATGCCCAGGTGTATCAAGGCCGTTATTACGGCCAGAGGTGGTTGTTCTGGGTACTGATTTCTCAGGATCTATGCACCCAAATTTCGTGAAAATGTAATCACATGGCAGTTCTAGTATATTTGTCCAATGAATACCTGTTTATAATCTGCATTTCTTCTTGGTGTAGCAATTTTAATGGCCAGTAGTGTACTTTGAAGGGGGAAATATTGTTGTTGGAAAACAATAAAACCTTGGTAGATAAAAAGTCTGCCTCATCACTTGTGTGACACACCTCATCTACTTTCCTCACCACGTCACTTGCCCACAATGCTACATGCCGGCATTTCACCTAGCGGGGGTCTCAATGAATCCGTGCGCTGTTATTCTAATGTAAATTCACCCTTTTGCCCGTCTGTAGTGCTGCATTTCAAACGCTTACAGTGTTTTTCTCTCTGCGGTTTTTCTCGGGTCCACATTTGACCCCGATATCAAGCTGCGCTCAAGACACAAATTTTCGTAAACATTGTTCGCAGTTTCATGTCAATATCTGACGCCAGCACACGTCTACTGTTGGAGAGAAATTCCTTCTACACAGAACAGGGTGACTGTGTGTAGCGTTTAAGGCACTGCACTCGCACTTGGCAGGACAAGGATTCGGAATACCGTGCCGCTATTAATATTTAGATCCGCGCGGTTTTCCCCCAATCGATTTTCACGAATGCTGGCATGTTTCCTTTAAAAAGTGTGGTGTCACCGCCAGACACCACGCTTGCTAGGTCGTAGCCATGGACTTAGCTGAAGGCTATTCTAACTGTCTCTCGGCAAATGAGAGAAAGGCTTCGTCAGTGTAGTCGCTAGCAAAGTCGTCGTACAACTGGGGCGAGTCCTATTCTGTATCTCGAGACCTGCCTTGTGGTGGCGCTCGGTCTGCGATCACACAGTGGCGACACGCGGGTCCGACATGTACTAAATGGACCGCGGCCGATTTAAGCTACCACCTAGCAAGCGTGGTGTCTGGCGGTGACACCACATTCCTCCCCCGCAAATCGGCGAACGGTCGTGTTATAAGGCTTTTTCACCAAGGACATTGGGGTATAGTGCGAACGAAACAACTTGCTCGTCAGCACTGTACTTGGTTCGGAATCGATGCTGCGATTACGAATATGTGTTCTTCTTGCATGGCGTGTGCCGAACAACAATCCGCACCACCGCGGAAAGTCTTTGCATGGCCAAAAGCCACTTCCCCTTGGCAGCGCTTGCACATCGATTTTGCTGGTCCATTCTGGAATGCTCGATGGTTGGTTCTGGTAGATGCCTTCAGTAATTTTCCTTTTGTTGTCCGGATGTCTTCCACGACGTCCTCTGCCACCATCCAAGCATTGAAGGTCTTCCGCAGACTATTGTTTCCGACAATGGCCCACAATTCATGTCGGCAGAATTTCAGTCATTCTGCCAGCCCAATGGTATTCAACATCTGACATCCGCGCCGTTTTCGCCTCAGTCAAACTGTGCCGCTGAACGATTGGTCCGGACTTTCAAGTCACAGATGTTGAAGTTGAAAGAGTCGCATTCTCGGGAGGACGCCTTGTTGCTCTTTTTGTCATCGTATCGCTCTCAGCCCCGAGATGGTCGCTCGCCGGCTGAGTTGATCCATGGTCGTCCTCATCGAACCTTGATGTCTTTGCTGCATCCGCCGCATCAGGTTCCTGTGCAGCGGCAGACTTCTGCTTTTGCTCCAGGCGACGTTGTATTCTATCGCAACTATCGAGGTTCACGGCGTTGGCTCGCAGGGCGCATTCTTCGCTGCCTCGGCCGCGCGATGTATTTGGTTTTGGGGGCCTCTGGTGAGGTGCGTCGGCATCTCAATCAGCTGCGCCTCTGTCGTCGCACGGGTTCTGCCGCTCCCCGTCTGCTTTCAGCGACGGTGCCGTCCGATCAGCGCCCTGGGGACCCATCTACTGGCTCGCCTCATCCTCAGGTGTTACCGACGATGCCTTCCATTTTGCCCCATGGCGACGCGCCGCCGCAGCCGCCGCAGCCGCCGCCGACGCCGCCGCCTGTTCTCCCGCCGGCGCCGCCCGCATTCGACGCTTCGCTGCAGCCGCCAAGCGCCTCCCTGGGTCACGCGCCGCCGATCGCTTCCCGTGACCAGCTGTCCTCCGCCATGGAACTCTTGCCCGCTCCGGACCACATGGCATCTTCGCGCGTCGGGTACCCCGACGCAATGGAGGTCGACCCTTCGGCCCCTCCTGTCTCTTTACGGGCGCATACACCGCATGTTGACGTGCACCCTGGACTAGGTTTTCAGGCGTTTCCTAGCTCCCCTCGGACCGAATGGCCGGGTGCGGGTGGCACAGCCTCGCCTGTTGTTAGGCTCCCCACCTCATCGCATACGTCGACATGGGGTCCTCTCCACGGCGGGCGGAAGCCTTATAACACGACCGTTCGCCGATTTGCGGGGGAGGTATGTGGTGTCACCGCCAGACACCACGCTTGCTAGGTGGTAGCTTAAATCGGCCGCGGTCAATTTAGTGCATGTCGGACCCGCGTGTCGCCACTGTGTGATCGCAGACCGAGCGCCACCACAAGGCAGGTCTCGAGATACGGAATAGGACTCGCCCCAGTTGTACGACGACTTTGCTAGCGACTACAATGACGAAGCCTTTCTCTCATTTGCCGAGAGACAGTTAGAATAGCCTTCAGCTAAGTCCATGGCTACGACCTAGCAAGGCGCCATTTGTAACATTGCATGTACCTCAAGATAGAGTCTCACTTGTATCATCAAGAATGCTGTATACCAGAGGACGATATAAAAGTTAAGTAATAGCAGCTACGTACTTTTCTTTATATCATTCAATAAGTATCCTGTTTCAGACCTCTATCTAGCCTACGTGAGATTATGCGTGCCTTTCGGCTACTTCAGTGTGGCGTAGCTGTCATGTTACGCCACAACTAAAAGGATATGTTGTGTACATACACTCCTGGAAATGGAAAAAAGAACACATTGACACTGGTGTGTCAGACCCACCATACTTGCTCCGGACACTGCGAGAGGGCTGTACAAGCAATGATCACACGCACGGCACAGCGGACACACCAGGAACCGCGGTGTTGGCCGTCGAATGGCGCTAGCTGCGCAGCATTTGTGCACCGCCGCCGTCAGTGTCAGCCAGTTTGCCGTGGCATACGGAGCTCCATCGCAGTCTTTAACACTGGTAGCATGCCGCGACAGCGTGGACGTGAACCGTATGTGCAGTTGACGGACTTTGAGCGAGGGTGTATAGTGGGCATGCGGGAGGCCGGGTGGACGTACCGCCGAATTGCTCAACACGTGGGGCGTGAGGTCTCCACAGTACATCGATGTTGTCGCCAGTGGTCGGCGGAAGGTGCACGTGCCCGTCGACCTGGGACCGGACCGCAGCGACGCACGGATGCACGCCAAGACCGTAGGATCCTACGCAGTGCCGTAGGGGACCGCACCGCCACTTCCCAGCAAATTAGGGACACTGTTGCTCCTGGGGTATCAGCGAGAACCATTCGCAACCGTCTCCATGAAGCCGGGGTACAGTCCCGCACGCCGTTAGGCCGTCTTCCGCTCACGCCCCAACATCGTGCAGCCCGCCTCCAGTGGTGTCGCGACAGGCGTGAATGGAGGGACGAATGGAGACGTGTCGTCTTCAGCGATGAGAGTCGCTTCTGCCTTGGTGCCAATGATGGTCGTATGCGTGTTTGGCGCCGTGCAGGTGAGCGCCACAATCAGGACCGCATACGACCGAGGCACACAGGGCCAACACCCGGCATCATGGTGTGGGGAGCGATCTCCTACACTGGCCGTACACCACTGGTGATCGTCGAGGGGACACTGAATAGTGCACGGTACATCCAAACCGTCATCGAACCCATCGTTCTACCATTCCTAGACCGGCAAGGGAACTTGCTGTTCCAACAGGACAATGCACATGTATCCCGTGCCACCCAACGTGCTCTAGAAGGTGTAAGTCAACTACCCTGGCCAGCAAGATCTCCAGATCTGTCCCCCATTGAGCATGTTTGAGACTGGATGAAGCGTCGCCTCACGCGGTCTGCACGTCCAGCACGAACGCTGGTCCAACTGAGGCACCAGGTGGAAATGGCATGGCAAGCCGTTCCTCAGGACTACATCCAGCATCTCTATGATTGTCTCCATGGGAGAATAGCAGCCTGCATTGCTGCGAAAGGTGGATATACACTGTACTAGTGCCGACATTGTGCATGCTCTGTTGCCTGTGTCTATGTGCCTGTGGTTCTGTCAGTGTGATCATGTGATGTATCTGACCCCAGGAATGTGTCAATAAAGTTTCCCCTTCCTGGGACAATGAATTCACGGTGTTCTTATTTCAATTTCCAGGAGTGTAGTTCCGCGCAGTCAGCGCGTACACAACTTTCCCACTAGAGCGCGCCCTGCTAAGCACAACAGCGCAGGCGCAGCGCTCGTCCGTCTCCGCACTACGAGATGGCACTGTCTTAGAGACGGACCAAATTCTGCTTCCGCCGATCCGCGTATTAATATGTAACGCAGCCAAAGAGATTGCTGCTAACGTAGAACCTTTTCTCCTCGCGGATCACACTCGCGCAGTGATACATAAACGCACGAGGTATTATAACGAGTGTACAGACCTCCGATTAGTCAGTCTGCATTAGTCTGCATTTGATTGTAGTCAAGTTTCAGTCTGCGCCTAATAAGATTACCATATTCCTGTGCATAGGCATGAAGATAAATGAATAGACACTTTGTCAAGTATCAGAGATGTGAGAATAAGATTAACGTACTAAGACCAAAGGAACTTCAGATTGTCAATTGTAAACAGCATCCAGGATCAAGTTACGTAATGTCTAAGATTTTTATTATTTTAATAAATGTGTGTGAAAATTAATCAAGTTCTGTTTACAGTTGGTCACCGTCAATCTGCTACTTTAAGCGAGCAAGTGGCATTTCTATCGTCTGATCTAACGGCAGAAGATAAACACGCCACGATAAGACCACGAGACATATTGCTGACACTCGCATAGAGCGACAAGTCAAATAATCTGATGGTGTGTGTACCGAAGGTCTTACAGTACGCACACCACAGGATACGATTCGTTTCCTTACCTGTATCTGTCGTGTCCAAGGCTGCGCTCCGCCTGCATTCAGCCCGCTGCCAGCGGTACCACGCGGTACTTGCTAACCTTCCTGTTGCTGATTGTCCTGAGCCGATCTGTTGCTGACGTTCCTTCCTTCCTTCGCCCGCAATCTTGCTCCCTCGGTAAGAATATTATTCTGCTTCCTTACGACGTTTCCCCCAGTTATACTGTTTTCACGAAGGGTCGTCGAAGAGAGGCACGGAACGATAGGTCTTTATCTCTGACTTCGGTCTGTTGTAAAATTGTGAAACATGTTTTATGTTCGCTTACTATGACAGATCTGGAAACGGGAAATCTCCTCTGTAGAAGTCGATATGGGTTCCGGAAACAACGACAGTGTGAAACACAATCCGCTCTATTTGCCCATGAAAAAAGATGCGGTCTTCCGTGACTTGTAGAAGGCGTTCGGTACATTTCCGCGCTGTCGCCTGATGAACTAAATACGAGCGTACGGAACATCAGAACAACTCTGTGATAGGACTGCAGTACTGCAACCAAACAAAATATAGTGCGCTATTGTTTCTCAAAGGAGAAAAAGGAGAGAAATCTTCAAATGTAAAAGCGACCCCAAGGAAGTATTATAGGATTATTACTTTTTGTAATATTCAGGGTGATTCCGTGATGATATTACAAATTTTCTGAGATGATTGAGAAGGGTAAATGTATCAATTTGAGGTACGGGCCTCTGGTCCGGAAACGACCGAGTCGAAAGTTAAACGAGAAAATACCCCTGACTGTGGTGTACAGCCGACGCTTCAGTCTGGAACCGCATGACCGCTACGGTCGCAGGTTCGAATCCTGCCTCGGGCATGGATGTGTGTGATGTCCTTGCGTTTGTTAGGTTTAAGTAGTTCTAAGTTCTAGGGGACTGATAACCTCAGAAGTTAAGTCCCATAGTGCTCAGAGCCATTTGCACCATTTTGTGGTGTACATTAAACGGCACTGTTGTCACTCAGGTTGTAGGGCAGGCAATTACATTGTTATTTTTTTCGGTTTTTATGATTTTATAGACAAGATTAGCATGTATTATTAGTTTTCAAATGGTGTATTCAAATCTCCATTGAAATTAAACTCTCCTTGTGTGTGTTTTATCGTGCGGTAATATGTTGGTAAAGACGTATGGCAGATTTCTTGTTGCGTGCTGTTGAGTTCGTTGAAAGTTGCCATGTTTATTTGCAGGTTCGTTCGTCAATCTGCCCCACGTCTCCCCAACTCCACGTCGACGCAGCGTAGCTGAAACTTTCTGTAGTTACTAGACTGACTAAAAAGAGCCTTACCTAATTATTTATTAGGGATAAGCACTCGTATATTTCTTTCTTGAATACAGCTTTTCCTCTTTCTACCGACTTAAAATGCATAATGTTCGCAATTATAAGTTGCCTTCGTCTTTATCAGAGCAAGCACAAAATCTGAGTCATTAACATTACATTAAAAAAGACAGACAATAAAAATCAATGATAATGCAATGATAATGTACGCTTTTCTTATGCATGGAGTAAAGTCTTTGGTTTCTACACGCAACACAGTGTCTGAACACAGTTATTTACGTAATAACGTGTGGTTTAAATGGCTCTGAGCACTATGGGACTTAACGTCTGAGGTCATCAGTCCCCTAGAACTTAGAACTGCTTAAACCTAACTGACCCAAGGACATCACACACATCCATGCCCGAGGCAGGATTCGAACCTGCGACCGTAGCGATAACGTGTGACATTATACACTGAAGAATCAAAGAAACTGGTGTTGTTGTTGTGGTCTTCAGTCCTGAGACTGGTTTGATGCAGCTCTCCATGCTACTCTATCCTGTGCAAGCTTCTTCATCTCCCAGTACCTACTGCAGCCTACATCCTTCTGAATCTGCTTAGTGTATTCATCTCTTGGTCTCCCTCTACGATTTTTACCCTCCACGCTGCCATCCGATACTAAATTGGTGATCCCTCGATGTCTCAGAACATGTCCTGCCAACCGATCCCTTCTTCTAGTTAAGTTGTGCCACAAGCTCCTCTTCTCCCCAATTCTATTCAGTACCTCCTCATTAGTTATGTGATCTACCCATCTAATCTTCAGCATTCTTCTGTAGCACCACATTTCGAAAGCTTCTATTCTCTTCTGGTATAAACTATTTATCGTCCACGTTTCACTTCCATACATGGCTACACTCCATATAAATACTTTCAGAAACGACTTCCGGAAACTTAAATCTACACTCGAGGTTAACAAATTTTTCTTCTTCAGAAACGCTTTCCTTGCCATTGCCAGTCTACATTTTATATCCTCTCTACTTCGACCGTCATCAGTTATTTTGCTCCCCAAATAGCAAAACTCCTTTACTACTTTAAGTGTCTCATTTCCTAATTAATTCCCTCAGCATCACCCGACTTCATTCGACTACATTCCATTATCCTAGTTTTGCTTTTGTTGATGTTCATTTTATACCCTCCTTTCAAGACACTGTTCATTCCGTTCAACTGCTCTTCCAAGTCCTTTGCTGTCTCTGACAGAATTACAATGTCATCGGCGAACCTCAAAGTTTTTATTTCTTCTCCGTGGATTTTAATTCCTACTCCGAACTTTTCTTTTGTTTCCTTTATTGCTTGCTCAATATACAGATTGAATAACATGGGGGAGAGGCTACAACCCTGTCTCACTCCCTTCCCAACCACTGCTTCCCTTTCATACCCCTCGATTCTTACATCTGTCCCCTGGTTTCTGTACAAATTGTAAATATCCTTTCGGTCCCTGTATTTTACCCCTGCCACCTTCAGAATTTGAAAGAGAGTATTCCAATCAACATTGTCAAAAGCTTTCTCTAAGTCTACAAATGCTAGAAACGTAGGTTTGCCTTTTCTTAATCTTTCTTCTAAGACAAGTCGTAGGATCAGTATTGTCTCACGTGTTCCAACATTTCCCCGGAATCCAAACTGATCTTCCCCGAGGTCGGCTTCTATCAGTTTTTCCATTCGTCTCTAAATAATTCGCGTTAGTATTTTGGAGCTGTGACTTATTAAACTGATAGTTCGATAATTTTCACATCTGTCAACACCTGCTTTCTTTGGGATTGGAATTATTATGTTCTTCTTGGTCTGTGGGTATTTCGCCTGTCTCATACATCTTGCTCACCAGATGGTAGAGTTTTGTCAGGACTGGCTCTCCCAAGGCCATCATTAGTTCTAACGGAATGTTGTCTACTCCCGGAGCCTTGTTTCGACTCAGGTCTTTCAGTGCTCTGTCAAACTCTTCACGCAGTATTGTATCTCCCAGTTCGTCTTCATCTATATTCTCTTCCATTTCCAGAATATTGTCCTCAAGTACGTCGCCCTTGTATAGACCCTCTATATACCCCTTCCACCTTTCTGCTTTCCCTTCATTGCTTAGAACTGGGTTTCCATCTGAGCTCTTGATATTCATACAAGTGGCTGTCTTTTCTCCAAAGGTCTCTTTAATTTTCCTGTAGGCAGTATCTATCTTACCCCTAGTGAGATAAGCCTCTACATCCTTACATTTGTCCTCTAGCCATCCCTGCTTAGCCATTTTACACTTCCCGTCGATCTCATTTTTGAGACGTTTGTATTCCTTTTTGCCTGCTTCATTTACTGCATTTTTATATTTTATCCTTTCATCAATTAAATTCAATATATCTTCTGTTACCTAGGGATTTCTACTAGCCCTCGTCTTTTTACCGACTTGTTCCTCTTCTACCTTCACTACTTCATCCCTCAAAGCTACCCATTCTTCTTCTACTGTATTTCTTTCCCCCATTCCTGTCAACTGTTCCCTAATGCTGTCCCTGAAACTCTGTACAACCTCTGGTTTAGTCAGTTTATCCAGGTCCCATCTCCTTAAATTCCCACGTTTTTGCAGTTTCTTCAGTTTTAATCTACAGTTCATAACCAATAGATTGTGGTCAGAGTCCACATCCGCCCCTAGAAATGTCTTACAATTTAAAACCTGGCTCCTAAATCTCTGTCTTACCATTATATAATCTATCTGATACCTTTTAGTATCTCCAGGGTTCTTCCAGCTATACAACCTTCTTTCATGATTCTTAAACTAAGTGTTAGCTATGAGTAAGTTATGCTCTGTGCAAAATTCTACCAGACGGCTTCCTCTTTCATTTCTTAGCCCCAATCCATATTCACCTACTATATTTCCTTCTCTCCCTTTTCCTACTGACGAGTTCCAGTCACCCATGACTATTAAATTTTCGTCTCCCTTCACTAATTGAATAATTTCTTTTAACTCCTCATACATTTCACCAATTTCTTCGTCATCTGCAGAGCTAGTTGGCATATAAACTTGTACTACTGTAGTAGGCGTGGGCTTCGTGTCTATCTTGGCCACAATAATGCGTTCACTATGCTGTTTGTAGTAGCTTACCCGTACTCCTATTTTCTTATTCATTATTAAACCTACTCCTGCATTACCCCTATTTGATTTTGTGTTTATAACCCTGTAGGCACCTGACCAGAATTCTTGTTCCTCCTGCCACCGAACTTCACTAATTCCCATTATATCTAACTTTAAACTATCCATTTCCCTTTTTAAATTTTCTAACCTACCTGCCCGATTAGAGGATCTGACATTCCACGCTCCGATCCGTAGAACGCCAGTTTTGTTTCTCCTGATAACAATGTCTTCCTGAGTAGTCCCCGCCCGGAGATCCGAATGGGGGACTATTTTACCTCCGGAATATTTTACCCAAGAGGACGCCATCATCATTTAATCATACAGTAAAGCTGCATGCCCTCGGGAAAAATTACGGCTGTAATTTCCCCTTGCTTTCAGCCGTTCACAGTACCAGAACACTAAGCTATTTTGGTTAGTGTTACAAGGCCAGATCAGTCAATCATCCAGACTGTTGTCCCTGCAACTACTGAAAAGGCTGCTGCCCCTCTTCAGGAACCGCACGTTTGTCTGGCCTCTCAACAGATACCCCTCCGTTGTGGTTGCACCTACGGTACGGCTATCTGTATCGATGAGGCACGCAAGCCTCCCTACCAACGCCAAGGTCCATGGTTCACCTGGTACACCTGCGTAATATTGTGTAGGATCGTCGCGAACACACAGAAGTGCCGCAACACGACGTGGCACGGGCTCGACTAATGTCTGAAGTAGTGCCGGACGGAACTGACACCATGAATCCTGCATAGCTGTGCATAAGTCTGTAAGACTACGAGGGCTTGGAGATCTCTTCTGCAGCATGTTGCTTGGCATCCATGACATGATCAGTAATGTTCATGTCTGCGGGGTTTGGTGGCGAGCGGCAGTGTTTATACTCAGAAGGTTATTCCTGGAGCCACTCTGTAGCAATTCAGGATGTGCAGGGTGTTGCATTGTTCTGCTGGAATTGCCCAGGCTCGTCGCAATGCACAGTGGACATGAATGGATGCAGGTGATTTGAGTGGATGCTTACGTACGTGTCACCTGTCAGAGTCGTATCTAGACGTATCAGTGGACCCATATCAGTCCAACTGCACACACCCACACCATTACAGAGCCTCCTCCACCTTGAAAAGTCCCCTGCTCTCGTGCAGGATCCATGAAGTCATGAGGTTGTTCCCATACCCGTACGCGTCCGTCCGCTCAATACAGTTTGAAACGAGACTCGTCCGACCGGGCAACAGGTTTCCAATCATCAACAGTCGAGTGACGGTGTTGACGGGCCCAGGCGAGGCGTAAAGCTTTGTGTCGTGCTGTCATCAAGGGTACACGAGTGGGCCTTTGGCTCCGAAAGCCCTTATCGAAGATGTTTCGTTGAGTGGTTCGCACGCAGACACTTGTTAGGGGCCCAACAATGAAATCCACAGCCGTCTGCGGACGGGTTGCACTTCTGTCATGTTGAACGATTATCTTCGGTCGTTGTTGGTCCCGTTGTTGCACGGTCTTTTTCCGGCCGCAACGATGTCGGAGTCTGATGTTTTACCGGATTTCGGATATTCACGTTACACTCGTGAAATGATTATATGGGAAAATCCTCATTTCATCGCTACCTCGGAGATGCTGTGCCCCATCGCTCGTGTGCCGATTACAACCCCACGTTCAGACTCACTTATATCTTGATAACCGGCCATTGTAGCAGCTGTGACTGATCTGACAACCCCGCTAGACACTTGTTGTCTTATATAGGCATTGCCGACCGCAGGGCCTTATTCTGTCGGTTTACATATCTCTGTATTTGAATATGCATGCCTGTATCAATTTCTTTGGTTCTTTAGTGTACAATCCCGAAGAGCACTTAGGTGTAAAGGTTGGGATAATAAATCAATTACCCCATTTCAGATAGCGTACTGATTACTGACATCAGCACTGCTGATGTAGAATGTCTGTACTGTGTTTACAGGCTGAAGCGCTAACATCAATCAGTCCCAACCAAACGGAGCTCTACACGGTGACAGAACTTGATGACATGATTTTTACGTACGGACAAGCATATGTAAACAGCACAGAAGCGTAAAGGTTGTAGGGGACAAAATATTCGAGTAGAAGATATCCGACTCATACCATGTTTCCAGGACGTCGTCACAAGAACAATGAAACCTTCTTAAAAGTAACGGAGAAATGTGGTTTACGTGAAGCTGAAGTTAGCAAAAAACGTTGCGACACGGTTAATTGTGCGATCTGCGTAACGAAATGCATCATTGCTATTGTGAACTCGCCGCTCAGTTAATTTGTGCAAGCGAGTCTCGTACCTTGGTCGCGCTACACTAAACGTTTCAAATTACGCAAGGCGATAGTTTGGCAGTGTGCAGCGCCGCAGAATGTATAATGATAGCTTAGCTTAGCCGAATTACAGGCAGGCGAAATTACCATGAATCTAGGCGCCGGACGACCTCAGCTGAGCTAGTGATCGTAACGGATAGATTACCCTTCGCAAATGCCGTGAAATTATCCACAACAGCGTTGAACAATTTACAATAAGCAACGAGATAATCACAAATTGAAAGCTACTAAAAATTACACTCAGAAAGCCTAATTGAGTCTGACTGTAAGAAGTAATATCGACAGAGGAATTATTTAATAGGTACCAACGTGTGTAGTAGTAAACGCATTCGCAGACAGCCAATTCGAAATTGGGCGGTGGATAAAATTTTCAGCACCAGTATTTGGCCCGCTACGGGAAGCAGATGATGCGGAATAAAGTTGCTGATCACCAGACTTTGCATCAATATCCGGGGCTGTACTCCAGAAATGCCCGCTAAACCCGCTGGGCAGAACAGGTGATTAGGATTGTGGAAAGGGTCAAATAAGGTTGGGGTCAGGTTCACCTTAAAATTGTAATTTATTGTAATTTAATAACAGTTACAACCAAAGCGGCACATAGCCGAACCTTTAGAACTACGAGTTTCAAAATGCAATTATTTCACGGTTGAAGGCCACGAAACAAGAAATCTTAAAAATGAACAAGATAAAAATGCAGTTAAAGTATTAAAAAAATTAAAATATATGTTATCACAGCTAGGGTGAAAGTCTCAAGGCAAGGGTGGATAGACAACATAAACAAGATGCAATACAAACATCTGAAGGCCCACAATAAAATTTTCAAGATTTTAAAATAAATTACCATAACTTTCCAAACGCAGAAGCCCGCAATGTTTAAGCTTGAAAGATAAATTTAAGAATAAGGTTCCAAGCCGCAATGTTTAAGCTTGAAAGGTAATCTTAAAAATAAGGTTCCTGGGCTGAAGGCCCACAATTAATTTCCCAAAATTTAAAAAAAATATAACCATAAGCCTTAAGTTTTAAGTAGCTGAAACCAGACTAAAAGAAAAGACAACACAACGGCAATAACGTTTCAGCAAATATCCACTTGCCGGAATTCAAACTTATTTACATAAAACACAGTAAAACGAAGAATTTTTTTATCATTGGCTATAATAGATTATAATCAGACAATTAAACACCGATGGGAAAGACAGTAAAGACAACAGCACTCAGAAGCCTCCAGGGGGTCGGTCTGCCCTCGTTCACTTAGGTGAGACAGGTGGTGAACCCAACTACACTTGATCCGTCGGAACCCAATAAAGGGACAGCCACGGACCAACCGACAAACGACTTGCTTGCCACCAATCGGTACATGAGAATTCAAACACAAAATGTTACGGGTGTGATTACCCACAATCAAATATGTATGTGTATTAAGCTGTCAACACTACACACCGTGTTGGACAGCGACAACAGGTGAGGAAACGACACTGCCTGTAATTACGTTAGTGTCCAGGGCAGATAACCGGAACACAAACCCATTCCACGAAAACGCATAGTTGGGAGAGAGCACAGCTCAGTCTGCACAGTGTCTCGTGGAGGGAGAACATGCGACCCTGCTGATGCTGGTCCTCCCGCCAGATCGAGGTGTTAACCTCCGCGGCCACATCGCTGCTGTTGGTGAGCAGTAGGCTGCGTACCAGCACCGAGTTTCATCCTTTCGTCGGCGACGCAAACCCGGCACTAAACCTCTACACGTAGTGGTTAGAGCACCAGTTAGTCTGTACATTAAGAGCCCTATAGAGAAACTACGCGAAGGTAATGGCATCTACGTACCTTAAGAAAGGAAACCATCCCAGCTAGGGAGCTGATGCTAAATGTAGGAGACTCCCAGGCAACAAAGTTCCACATATTACCTACAGTGTTGGGCAGTTACAACTCAACATGACGTAAGCGGGA
Source organism: Schistocerca americana (assembly GCF_021461395.2). Lineage (NCBI taxonomy): Eukaryota > Metazoa > Arthropoda > Insecta > Orthoptera > Acrididae > Schistocerca > Schistocerca americana. Next base: position 101,763,717 of record NC_060126.1, read on the forward strand.
TGCAACAAAAGTCACGAATAAGATTTTCACTCTGCAGGGAAGTGTACGCTGATGTGAAACTTCCTCGCAGATTAAAACTGTGTTCCAGACGGAGACTCGAGCTCTGGAACTTTGTTGAGCCGCGACGGCTTCATTTCACATTTTTTCCCCCTTCATTTGCTGGCGCCTCGTTAGGTGCCAGGAATCAACCTTAGCTTCCTGTTTGTTATCGCTGGCGCGGAGCCTTGAAAACACGACGGAGCGTGTAGAGGAGTGTCTGGATACGTGGCGAGAGGGAAACACGCACGGTGGTCGCTCAGCCGGCCGTCGGCTCTGTCTACGCAGAGACCGGTTGGTTGCGAGTGTACCGTTAATGGCTGCATCGAACTTTTCACCACGCCTGTGGTGTCACCGACAGACACCACACTTGCTAGGTGGTAGCCTTTAAATCGGCCGCGGTCCGTTAGTATACGTCGGACCCGCGTGTCACCACTATCAGTGATTGCAGACCGAGCGCCGCCACACGGCAGGTCTAGAGAGACTTCCTAGCACTCGCCCCAGTTGTACAACCGACTTTGCTAGCGATGGTTCACTGACAAATTACGCTCTCATTTGCCGAGACGATAGTTAGCATAGCCTTCAGCTACGTCATTTGCTACGACCTAGCAAGGCGCCATTACCAGTTACTATTGATGCTGTAAAACATGTACCGTCAAGAGCGATGTTCACCAATTATGGATTAAAGTTAAGTATTCCAGCAGCTACGTACCTTTTTTGTTAGTCTCATTTCCTTGACCTGTTCCAGACCTCACGCCAGCCTGCGTGAGCTAAAACGCGTGCCTTTCGGCTTCCTCTCATAGTGGGTTGGCTGTCTTGCCGATCCACAACAACGCCATTCAGTGTGCTTCAGCTGAATTGCTTTCTGTCATGTCCATGCTGTGTTCTTCTGGATGCTGACGTTTTGCACTGACCTGACATTACGGAATAACGGCTTCCTGAAGTAGCAATGGTTGGTATCACTCACGCTGTGATATGCCGCCTCTGTGACGGTCGTTTTATGGATATGAAAAAAAAATTTCACGGGTTGTAATTATTGTTAATCGCTACTGGTCCCTCTGCGTTTGATCCATTTAACGGTTAGTGCTTGTTCCGCACGTATGACGGTGGCTCCTTGATGTTGTAAGTGCCACGTGAGATTTTGCCTTGCAGTTACTCCTTTACGCCACAAGCTGTCTGGTACCTCAAATCTGGTGGCTTTCAAATCAGTGTCATTTTCCTGTGAACCGTCAGGACACCTAGCGTTTAATAAAATTGGCTTTTTAGTGCTGTTAAATTTCTTATAAGCTCTGGTTTATTAAGTGGTTGCTTTTAACGCCTTTCGATATTTTCTTGGATTTATTACTTAATCTTTTGATTATTTTAAGAAAATTTGTCGAACTAATGTATGCTGTTCAAATTGTGTTTTGAATCCTTCTGAAATCTAAGTGAAATGGAAGAGAACCTTATTTTTAAATGCTAGAGGTGAGCTCCTGTTTCTCATAGAAACTTCAATTTGATTCAAACAAGGCTCTCACTGTGTAGCCTAGGCGACTTATTAACTGTTTTCTATTTCAAATAACTTTCTGAGATTAATCATTTCACCCTATTCAGTTACGTTCTTTTGTGGGGAGACGTTTGTTACGCCATCTTTTTAGCGTTCTATGTTACTAAGCTGCGTTTGCTCTGTGCCATTTGGAGTAACATTACTCTTTGATTATTATGGCTGAGTTGAAGGTTTTATGCCATTAAACTATTAAGGCGCAGGCGCATTAGTTTTTCTTAACTTGTTTATCTTTTAGTTCATGTCTGACACGAGTGTTGTTTGTTAACAGCTCTTAGTTTGGCGGGTTGCATGTCCGCTATTTAGAGTGGCGGTTGGTCGTGGGGATCTGTTACTGTTACGCACCGGCAAGGTGTTTTTTTAAGAGTGTCTGTGGCTGCCCGACATTTCCTCAGTGGAGCTCTTCGCGCTATCAGTACATTCCTTGAGTTTGCTTAGCCTACGCTCTTATTTATAAGCTCTTATGTTAATACTTTCCACCAATTACTTTACGTCTCTCCTGAAATGAGTAGTATTATCCTATTTGTGATTGACCTTCAGATTTTCCAAGTCAGATTATTTCGACCTGTACTTATTGTACTAATATTTGGAAACTTTGGGCTCACTTTCTCTAGTGATCAATATTTGAGGTGTCCCTCTAATTATTTGGCATCACTTCCGAGTGAAAACTAGGTAAGCGGAAATGCCTAAATGACGCCTCCTATAAGAATACCATGTCCATACAAGAAACATAAATGAAGCCAATCGCAATTCTGATTCTACTCGATTAACGTTTAAGGCTTGGGTCATTGACAACAACTACCCGGGGATGTACGGAACGTACCGAGAAGGATTACTTAGACAGCTGAGCGCCAATGTCCATTACAGATTCCACAGACGAATAAGGCATCGGGGGACCAGGCCCCCGTCATCGCAAACTCCTTTCTTACATTTCTTACGTGCCACCGTAAGGTCGGGTTCTGTACGCTGTTTCTGTCGGCTACGTGGCATGGCGGCCTCTGCAGACAGAGATGTTGGAGGGCTCCTCAGAACAGGGGACATGTAAAGGAGATCCAATCATTAGGGAAGAAGCATTCTGTAGAACGACCAAAGCTACAGATGATACTTTGTCGCTAGTTTTATTTTCCTCTGAATTTGCTGTAGGCGGCAAATTAAAAAAAATAAAAATAAAACAACGGCCGCTGCAGACGAAGGAGCAGCAGGACATTGCCACGTCCCAGACAGTAACGGGGACACAAAGACGAAGGGCAAGACCCCACTTTCTCTCCACACAGAGGCAGCTCATAAGGAGTCATTTCGCGGGCAGGAGGGATGCTGGAGATACACTATGTGATCAAAAGTATCCGGACACCTGGCTGAAAATGACTTACAAATTCGTGGCGCCCTCCAGCGGTAATGCCGGAATGCAATATGCTGTTGGCCCACCCTTAGCCTTGATGACAACTTCCACTCTCGTAGACATAAGTTCAATCAGGTGCTTGAAGGTTTCTTGGGGAATGGCAGCCCATTCTTCACGGAGTGCTGCACCGAGGAGAGGTATCGATGTCAGTCGGTGAGGACTGGCACGAAGTCGGCGTTCCAAAACATACCAAAGATGTTCTATAGGATTCAGGTCAGGACTCTGTGCAGGCCAGTCCATTACAGGGATGTTATTGTCGTGGAACCACTCCGCCACAAGCCGTTCATTATAAACAGGCGCTTGATATTGTTGAAAGATGCAATCGCCATCCCCGCATTGCTCGTCAACAGTGGGAAGCAAGAAGGTGCTTAAAACAACGATGTAGGCCTGTGCTGCGAAAGTGCCACGCAAAACAACAACGGGTGCAAGCTTACTCCGTGAAACACACGACCACCCGACAACACCACCGCCTCAGAATTTTACTGTTGTCACTACACACGCTGGCAGATGTCGTTCACCGGGCATTCGCCATACCCATACCCTGCCGTCGGATCGCCACATTGTGTACCGTGATTCGTCACTCCACACAACGTATTTCCATCGTTCAGTGTCCATTTTTTACGCTCCTTAGACCAAGCGAGGCGTCGTTTGCCATTTAGTGGCGTGATATGTGGCTTATGAGTAGCCTCACGACCATGAAATCCAACTTTTCTCACCTCCCGCCTATCTGTCATAGTCCTCGCAGTGGATCCCGGTGCAGTCTGGAATTCCTTTGTGATGGTCTGGATAGAAGTATACCTATTACACATTACGACCCTCTTCAGCTATCGGTGATCTCTGTCAGTCAACAGACGAGGTCGGCCTGTACGGTTATGTGCTGTACGTGTCCCTTCACGTTTCCACTTCAGTATCACATCGGAAACAGTGGACCAACTGATATTTAGGAGAGTGGAAATCTCGCGTGCAGAGGTATGACACAACTTATACGCAGTCACCTGACCACGTTTGAAGTCAGTGAGTTTAGCGGAGCGCCCCGTTATGCTCTCTCACGATGTCTAATGACTACTGAGTTCGCCGATATGAAGTACCTAGCAATACGTGATAGCACAATGTACCTAATATGAAAAACGTATGATTTTGGGGGTGTAAGGATACTTTTGATCACATAGTGTAACTACTTCGCCACTCACCATGGGACAGACGGGATGTAGCATATCATTGAGAGGAGTAGTGGACACAATCTACGCGGACGAGATTGGGACAGAAGAACGCACAGCCAAATCCTCACCTACACCGTCGTGAGAGCGACTTAGATTATTTGCCACAGTTTCCTGGGGAACAATGGGATAATGATCCTGTTGCGGAAGTAAAGGTGAAAATTCACTTACACGATTATCATCTACACGTACATCGATTCACATCTACATGGATACTCCGCAAATCATACTTCAATGTGAGGGTGCGTAAACTCGCAGTGGTGCATCGGAGAAAATATACTTGACTTCCAGAAGAAGATCCATACTTTGACGACAGCCGGGTTACTCGCTTGGGGAGAAGTCGGCATGAATCATTTAGTATTTAATAGAGATGCAATTTCTGTGTTATATCGTGGATGTGATGGTGCGAGACATACAGTACACTAGCAGTGGTGCATCAGAAAAAAGATACTTCACTCCCAGGAGAAGATCAACACGCCGACCGAATCCGCATTACTCGCTTGGCGTGAGTTTAGGATGGACCCTTTAGCATAGAAAAGCGACGCAATTTCTGTGTTAATTCGTCAATGTGAGGGTCCAAGGCTTACAGTAAACTAGCACTGGCGCATAGGTAATAAAATACTTGACTCCCAGGAGAAGATCCATGCGTTGACTGTAGCCGTGTTACTCGCTTGGAGAGGAATCAGCATGGATCCTTTAAAATTGAATAACGACGCAATTTCTGTGTTAAATCGCCAATTTGTGGGTGTGTGGGATACAATACGCTGACAGTGGTGCATCGGAAAAATATACTTGACACCCAGGAGAAGATCCGTACGTTGACCCTGAACCATGTTACTCGCTTGTGGAGAAGTCGGCATTGATTCCTTAAAATTGAATAGCGACGCAATTTCTGTGTCAAATCGTTAATTTGATGTTGTGAGGATTACAATAGACTGGCAGTGATGCATCGGCAAAAAAGATACTTGACTACCAGGAGAACATCCATACGTTGTCCGTGTCCACGTTACTCGCTATGGGAGAAGTCGGGATGGATAATTTAGAAATTATTAGCGATGCTGTGTTAATTTGTCAATGTGAGGGTTCGACTGATACAGTAAACTGGCAGTGGTGCATCGGAAAAAAGATACTTGACTCCCAGGAGAGGATGCATACTAAGACCGTAGCCGCTTTACTCACTTGGGGAGAAGTCGGCATGGATCCACTAGTATTTAATAGCGACGCAAAATCTGTGTTAATCCGCCAATGTGAGGGTGCGAGTTTTGTAGTAGACTAGCAGTGGTGCATCAAAATAACACACTTGACACCCAGGTGAAGATCCATAAGTTGACCACATCCATGTTACTCGCTCGGAGAGAAGATAACATGCATCATTTAGTATTTAGTAGCGACTCAATTTCTGTATTTAATCGTCAATGTGTGAGTGTGATATTTACATTAGACTGACTGTGCTGCATCGGAAAAAAGCTACTTGACGCTTAGGCGAAGATCAATACGTTGACAGTAGCCACGTAACTCCCTTGGCGAGAAATCAGCGCGGCTCATTTAGAATTTAATAGCGTCGAAATTCCTGTGTTAATTCGTCAATGTGAGAGGACGAGGGATACAGAAAACTAATAGTGGTGCATAGGAAAAAAGATACTTGTCTCCCAGTAGAAGACCCATACATTGACCCTGAAAAGCGTTAGTCGCTTGCGCAGAAGTCAGCATGGATTTTTTAAAATCGAATAGCAACGCATTTTCTGCGTCAAATCGTCAATTTGAGTGTTGACCGTAGCCGCATTATGCGCTTGGGGAGAAGTCGGACTGGATCCATTAATATTAGTCGCGTAACTAGCTTGGCGAGAAGTCGGCATGTTTGATTTAGTAGTTAATAGCGATGCAATTTCTGTGTTAATTTGTCTATGTCAGGGTGCTAGGGACACAGTAAACTGGCTGTTGTGCATCGGCAAACAGATACTTGACACCCAGGAGAAGACCCATAAGGTGTCCGTAGCCGCGTTTTTCGCATGGGGCAAGTCTGCTTGGTTTCTTTAATATTGAATAGCGACGGTTTTCTGCGTTAATTCTGCAACTGGTGGGTACGAGGGTTACAGTAAACTAGAAGAGGTGCATAGGAAAAAAGATATTTTACTCCCAGGAGAAGTTCCATACGCTGACCGTAACCGCATTACGCGCTTGGGGAGAAGTAGGCATGGATCCATTAACATTTAATAGCGACACAATTTCTTTGTTAATTCAACAGTGTGAGGGTGCAAAGGATACAGTAAACAGGCAGTGGTGCATCGGAAAAAAGATGCTTGACTCCCAGTAGAAGATCTATACATTGACAATAGCCACGCTACTGGCTTGAGAGAAGTCGGCATGCATCCTTCAATATTTAATAGCGACGCAATTTCAGTGTTTAATCGTCAATGTGAGGGTGGGAGCTTTACATTGTGAGTGGTGCATCGGTAAAAAGCTTCTTGACTCCCAGGAGAAGATCATTACATAGCCGTAGCTGCGTTACTCGCTGTGAAAAAAGTCGGCATGTATCCTTTAGTATTTAATAACGACGTAATTTATGTATTAATTCGTCTATATGAGTTAGCGAGGGATACAGTAAACTAGGAGTGGTGTATAGGAATAAAGATACTTGACTCCAAGAAGAAGTTCCGTGCGTTTACCCTAAAACGCATTACTGGCTTGTGGAGAAGTCTTCATAGATTCTTTAAAATTGAATAGTGACACAATTTCTGTGTCTGATCGTGAATTTCAGGTTTTGGGGGTTACAACAAACTGGCAGTAGTGCATCGGAAACAAGATATTTGACTCCCAGACATTGACCGCAGCTACGTTACTCGCTTGGGGAGATGTCGGCAAGGAACCTTTAAAATTGAATAGCGACGCAATTTCTGTGTTAAATCGTCAATTTGAGGGTATGAGGTTTACAATAGACTGGTAATGGTGAATTGAAAAAAAAAAAAAAGATTCTTGACTCACAGGAGAAGATCCATACATTGACTGTAAACTTTTTACTCGCCTGGGGACTAGTCGGGATGGATCCTTTGGTATTTAATAGCAACGCAATTTCTATGTTAATTGATTAATGTGAGGGTATAAAGGATAGATTAACTTTAACTGGTGCATCGGAAAAGAGATACTTGTCTCCCAGGAGAAGATCCATATAGTGACCGTAGCCGGTTTACTCGCTTGGGCAAAAGTCGGCATGGATACTTGAGTATTTATTAGTGACGAAATTTCTATGTTTAAGCGTCAGTGTGAGGGTGCGAGCTTTACGTTGTCAGTGGTGCTTCCGTAAAAAGCTACTTGCCTCACAGGAGAAGATCCATACATTGGTCCTAGCTGCGTAACTCGCTTAAGGAGAAGACGGCATGTAACCTTTAGTATTTAATAGCGACGCAATTTCTGTACTAATTCGTCAATGTGAGAGTGAGAGGTATACAGTAAACTGGCATTGGAGAATCGGTAAAAAGATAGTTGACTCCCAGGAGAACACGTTGGCCGTAGCTGCGTTACACGCTTTGCGCGAAATCGGAAAGGATCCTGTAAAATTAAACAGAGACGCAATTTCTGTGTTAAATCGTCAATTGGAGGGCGTGAGGGTCACAATAGACTGGCAGTGGTGCATCGGAAACAAGATATATAACTCACAGTAGAAGATCCGTAAGTTGACTGAAGCTACGTTACTCGCTTGGGGAGATGTCGGCTTGGATACTTTAATATTTAATAGCGACGCAATTTAATTCTGAATTTTTCAATGTGAGGGTATGAGGTATACAGTAAATTAGAATTGGTGCATCGTGAGAAAGATACTTGACTACGAGTAGACGATCATTATGTTGCCTGTAGCCGTGATACTCTCTTGGGGAGAAGTCGACATGTAGAATTTAGTATTTAATAGCGACGCAATTTTTGTGTTACATTGTCAATGTGAGGGTGCAAGTGTTATAGTAATTTGGCAGTGCTGCCTCGGAAGTAAGATGCTTGACACCCAGTAGAAGATCCATATGTTGACCGTAGCTGCATTACTCGTTTGTTTAGAAGTCGATATGGATCCTTTATTATAGAATATCGATACAGTTTCTGTGTTAAATCATCAATTTTAGGTTGCGTGAGTTACAATAGGATTTCAGTGGTGCATCCGAAACAAGATATCTGACTCCCACTAGAGATTCCACACGTTGACCGTAGCCGTGATTCTCGCTTTTGGAGAAGTCATCATGGAAGAATGAGTATGTAATGGCAATGCAGTGTCTGTGTTATACCGTCGATTGAATGTGCGGGTTTTACAGTAAACTAGCAGTAGTGCACCAGAAGAAACATACTTGACTGTCAGGAGAAGATCCATACGTTGACCGTATCTGCGTTACCCGCTCAGGGAGATGTCGACATGAATCATTTATAATTTGATAGCGACGTAATTTCTGTGTTAAATCGTCAACATGAGAGTGTGAAGGATATAGTAAACTGGCGGTGGAGCGTTGGAAAAAAGATACTTGACTACCAGGAGAAGATCCATACGTCGATATTAGCTCCGATACTCGCTTATGTAGATATCGGCATGCATGCTTTAGTACTGAATAGCTACGCAGTTTCTATGTTTAATGGTCAACATGGGGGTTCAAGCTTTACATTGGAAGTGGTGCATCGGAAGGAAAAATGGTCATTCCCATTAGAAGACCCATACGTTGACCGTAGCCGCGTCACTCGCTGGGGAGAAGTTGGCTTGGATCCTTTAGTATTTAATAGACACGCAATTTCTGTGGTAAATCGTCGTCGTGAAGGTGTGAGGTTTACAGTAAACTAGCAATGGTGCATCGGAAAAATGATACTTGACACCCAGCATAAGATCCATACATTGACCATAGCCACGTTACTCGCTTGGGGATACGGTGTCATGGAGCCTTTAGTATTTAATAGCGACGGAATTTCATTTTGAATTCTTCAATGTCAGGGTGCGAGGGTTACTGAAACTAGCAGTGGTGCATCGGGGAAAAGATACTAGACTCCCAGGAGAACATCCATGCGATGATCGTAGCCACGTTACTGGTTTGGGGAGAAGTCGGCATGTATCCTTTAGTATTTAATATCGACGCAGTTTGTGTGTTAAATCGTCAATGTGAGGGTGCAAAGGTCACAGAAAACTGGCAGTAGTGAATCGAAAATATGATTCTTGACTTCCAGGAGAAGATTCATAAGTTGACCATAGCCGTTTTACTCGCTTGGGGAGAAGTCGGCATGGAACCTTTAGTATTGAATAGCGACGCAATTTCTAATCATCAATTTGAGGATGTGAGGGTTACAATGGACTGGAAGTGGAGCATTGGAAACAAGATATTTGACTCCCAGGAGAAGTTCCATACGTTGACCGTGGCCGCGTTACTCGCTTGAGTCGAAGTCAGCATGGATTTAACACACTTATTTCCGATTGAATAGCGATCCAATTTCTATGTTTAATGGTCAACTTGAGGGTTCAAACTTTACATTGGCAGTGGTGCATAGAAGAAAAATAGTTCATTCCCATCACAAGATCCATACGTGGACCGTAGCTTCATTACTCGCCGATGAGTAGTCGCTTAGATCCTTTAGTATTTAATAGCGACACAATTTCTGTGTAAAATCGTCGTTGCGATGGTGTGAGGTTTATAGTAAACTAGCAGTGGTGCATAGGAAAAGAGATACTGGACTCTCAATAGAAGATCCATATGTTGACCGTAGCTGGGATACTCGGTTGGGGATAAGTCGGCATGAATCCTTTAGTATTTAACAGCGATACAATTTCTGTGTTTTATCGTCAATGTGAGGGTGCAATGGGTACAGTAAACTGGCAGTGGAGCATCGGAATAAAACATATTTGTCTCCCAGAGGAAGATCCATATGTTGACCGTAGCAACGTTTCTCGTTTGGGGAGAAGACAGCATGGATCATTTATTATTTAATAGCGACACAATTTCTGTGTTAATTCGTCAATGTGATGGTGCGTGGGATACAGTAAATTGGCAGTGGCTCATCGGAAAAGAGATAGTTGACTCGCAGGAAATGATCCTTGCATTAATCGTGGCCGCTTACTCCCTTGTGCAGAAGTCGGCTTGTTTCCTTTAATATTTAACAGCGACACAATTTCTGTGTTAAATCGTCAACTTGAGGGTGTGAGGGTTACAGTAAACTAGCAGTGGTTCATCGGAAACAAGATATTTGACTCCCAGGAGAAGATCCATACGTTGACCGTTGCCTCGTTACTCGCTTGGGGATATGTCTTCATGGATTCTTTAAAACTAAATAGCGACGCTATTCCTGTGTTTAACTGTCAATATGCGGATGCTAGGGATACAGTAAACTGGCAGTCGTGTATCGGAAAAAAGGTGCTTGACTCCCGGGAGAAGATATATGCGGTGACGGTAGCTACGTTACTGGCTTGGGAAGAGTCGGTATGGATACTTTGGTATTTAATAGCGAGGACTTCTTTCTGTGTTAATTCGTCAATGGGGCATCGGTAAAAACATACTTGACAGCCAGGAGAAGATACATATACTAGCAATAGTCGCGTTACTTGCCTGGGAGAAGTCAGCATGGATAGAGTAGTATTGAATAGCGACGCAGTTTCTATGTTAAAACGTCAATGTTACGGAGCGATGCTTACATTGTCATTGATGCATCGGTAAAATGCTAATTGAGCCAGTTGAAGATCCATTGTTGACTGTAGCCTAGTTAATGGGTAGGGGGAAGTCGGCATTTATTCTTTAGTATTTAATAGTGACGCAATTTCATTGCGAATTCGTCAATGTGAAGGTGTAAGGGATGCAGTAAATTAGCAGTGGTGTATTGAGTGAAAGGTACTTGACTACCGGAAGATCCATATGTTGACCGTAGCTGCGTTACTCGCTTGTGGAGTTGTTGGCATGGATCTTTTAGTATGGAACAGCGATGCAGTTTCTGTGTTAAATCATCAATTTGATGTTATGAGGGTTACAATAGACTGGCAGTGGTGCATCGGAACAAGGTATCTGACTCCCAGCAGAGGTTCCACACGTTGACTGTAGCCGCGATGCTCGCTTTGGGAGAAGTCGACATGGAGGAATTAGTATTCAATTGCAACGTAGTTTCTGTGTTATACCGTCAATGTGAGGGTGCGGATTTTACAGTAAACTAGCAGTGGTGCATCAGAAGAAACATACTTGACTGCCAGGAGAAGGACCATACGTTGAACGTTGAACGTTAATATTTAACAGCGACGCAATTTCTGTGTTAACTCGTCAACGCGAGGGTGCGAGGGTTACAGTAAACTAGCAGTGGTGCATCGGAAACAAGATATTTGACTCCCAGGAGAACATCCATACGTTGACCGTAGCTACGTTACTCGCTTGTACATGTGTCGGCATGGAACCTTTGAAATTAAATGGCGACGCTATTCCTGTGTTAAACTGTCAATATGCGGATGATAGGGATACAGTAAACTGGCAGTCTTGTATCGGAATAAAGATATTTGCCTCCCAGGAGATGATCCGTACGTTGACCATATCTTTGTTACTCGCTTAAGGAGAAATCTACACGGAACGTTTAGTATTTAATAGAAACGAAATTTCTTTGTTAAATCGTTAACATGAGGGTGCGAGGGTTACAGTAAACTAGCAGAGGTGCATCGGAAAAAATATGTTTGACTCCCAGGAAAAGATCCATATGTTGACCGTAGCCGCGTTATTCGCTGGGGGAGAAGTCGGCATGGATCCTTTAGTATTTAAAAGCGATGCAACTTCTATATTTAACCGTCAGTATGAGGGTGCGAGTTTTACAGTAAACTAGCATTGGTGCATCAGAAAAAACATACTTGTCTTTCAGGAGAAGATCCATACGTTGACTGTATCTGCTTCACTCGCTCAGTAAGAAGTCGATATGAATGATTTAGTATTTTATAGCGACGCAATTTCTGTGTTAAATCGTCAATGTGAGGGTGCGAGGGTTACAGTAAAGTGGTAGTGGTGCGTCGGAAATAAGATACTTGACTCCTAGCAGAAGGTCCATACGTTGACCGTATCTGCGTTACTCACTGAGGGAGAAGTCGATATGAATGATTTAGTATTTAATAGCGCCGCAATTCCTGTGTTAAATTTCAATATGAGGGTACGAGTTTTGCATTAGACTTGCTGTGCTGCATCGGGAAAAAGCTACTTGACTCCTAGGAAAAGGTCCATACGTTGGCCGTAGCCACATTAATCGCTTGGGGAGAAGTCGACATAGATCTTTTAGTATTTAATAGCGGAGCGCGGAATGAAGAATCTGGTGTGTTAGACTTTTGCCATGTGGAGAGGAACGTGGTCAATGTGACACGACTTCATTTTACATGCTGAGCATCATCAGACGCAATCATCATTCATGGCGATAAGGCCGCATTCGAAGCCAAACCTTATTTGCGCATTGATGATATACTCCTAATAATCGCCGCTAAAAGTATTATATAAAATGCCGGTAATTTTCGTCACATACGTTTGAACAAGTGTACCAAACGATTAGTTATGCCCGCACCGTAGGTTTGCTGGTAACATAACAACATGCGATTTTTGCTCCGAAAGGGAATAACCACAAGTTCCAGTGACACATACAGCACAATACTTGGATTTTAGAACAGAATCCCTTACGACTTTCATATATGCATTAAATTTTTTCTTATTAAAACAAATTTACTTGGTTCTTATGAAAAAAATATAAACGTTTTATACAAAAAGATAGTGCATGTGTAGATCCAATTATGCCAGCGAAGTCATCATATGTGATAACTTCCAAAATTTCAATACGCAAACAGTTATTGTATGCTAATCTCTGAAGATAGCACTTCTGGTATGTTGCCCCATTTGTATTATAGCGCCTTGAAGTGCATTAACCTAGTTATTCCTAGTGTTACACAGTCTACTGTATGGTGGTGCTGTGCCCTAACACCCATCTCAGGTTTTTCGACTCAAACTCTCAACTCCCTTACATATCTGGTGCTAGTTACTATGTATCAGGAATATTACAAATTACTTGTTGCTTACACACCAATTTGAATCCATTTTCAATTATAAGTGGCTACCTTTGGCGATGTTACATGACGGTGGTACATATAACTAAGGTCATGCTGACAGTTAAAGATCAGATGAAGTGCCAAGATATGCCAAGGTTAGTCATGGTCATGGACCCTGTACCATGCAAATGTGGCACGTACACAAATCACCATATTTATCTGTTACAACCAAATGGGAAAATTCGTACACTCTAGTACCGACTGCATCGCAGTTTGCTATGGCCATATCCGTTATTATATCATACAGCATTTCCGACGGAGTTTCTACGTCAACTCCTAAGCATACAATAATGACGTTAGATACGTAGAAAACATCTACGTCTACTCATTATCTATGTACTACAAATCTTTACCGTGGGCCAAATCCACAGTCACATCCATGTACTCGGCGCAAGCCATGTACCACCTCTAATGGTACTAATACCCTGCAACTTCAAGCTCACAACATACTGGCAAGGAGTAACCATCACGTTTTACATAACAGTGCAACCCCTTATTACAGCATCTGAACCTTACGCTTCATACACTATAATATATTTTTAAAATATTTAAAAAATCTATTATACGTAAATTATGCCTGCTCATTTAGCAGTTTTTCAGGCTGTTTGACTTTCACCCTATATATTTACAACTTTTGAACCATATCTAATTCCCCCCCCCATTTTTTTACCTTGTGTAAAATGCTCATCGTATTCTCTATGGTACCTAGAGCATCTTCCTCAGTTCTAACATGCTTCTGTAACCCGTTCTGTTCGACGGGTTGATATACTCTTTGTACGAGTATAATATCTCTAAGCACCTGCCAGTCAGCACTATGCAGCACTTATCACAGGTACCACGTTGTAATTTGTAGACAGCTGAATTTTCGAATTTATTGTATTTTATACCCTCAGCTGATTGACCTAGCGTATGTCTTAATCTAGTCTTTGCTGTACAGAAACTGTTCACGCCTTTTGGCACCATGTAGTATGAATAATTACAGTCTGTAGACAGTGTATACTGAATGTGGAGGCATGCATGCTGTGTGGAAGTCGTGGCTAAGTTGATGCGAAGAGTGGTGGTATGAGAGGAAATGGGCAGGGCTGAATAGACAGGGATAAGGAGAGAGGGGCCCTGATGTGGAGTGGTATAGGTGGGGAAGGGTTAAAGGTGGTAGAGGGGATAAAATTGGGGCGGATCTCATTGTTTGGGAGAGGGAGTTGGTTGAAGTAGCGTTGAGACAGGATGTGGAGTTGTGGAGGTGTAGGGACTGAGGAATGTGTTTGTGGAGGGGTGGTAACATACTGAGTGGGGGTGGTGATCAGAGGCCAGACGATGGGGTGATAGAAATCTAGCTTATAGATAGTATAGGAGATGAAACATGTGCATGATGTGGGTAAAGAAGGGTGGAAACTTGATGAGATGGTAGAGGATCCTTGTGTGGGAAGATAAATGGATACAGAAAGTTAGGGGTGGAAATCCATGCAGCATTCGCATAGTAGAGGTTGGACTGATCAGGGTTTTGTTGATGTGGAGAATAGTGGAGATGTCTAATCTCCAAGTTCGGCCAGTTAGTAGTTTTAATCTATTGTCGTAGATGGTGAGTAGAAGTCATAGAGGCGGAAGGTGCCGGTGGTTCGTCCTATAATTGTTGCTGGATTTGTGGAGGGGTTGATCTTGAGGAGCCAATGGTTACACTAGGAGGTAAATTTATTGTGGTATGCGTGCGCTAACTGACATTAGACACTACAAATATATCCAATCTAAAACCGAAATAGGGATTTTACTTTTCGTTCGATCTGCCAGATACATTTTACAAAGAACAGATAAGATTAATGTGAATCACAATGAACGTTTGGAACTTACAATGTGGAAACAAATTATATCAGTTATTACATTACAATTATGTCAGGGAAACTACATTATTACATTAAATGGAACAAAAATTACATACATTGAAGACGATTAATTAGACAGTAACATTAAGATTATGGAGCCATTTCCTAGCATTGTCCGTTAACTTGTGGAGCGACATCAGAGAGCCGTCTCTGAAACCATGAATGTTACATACCAGAAGATGGTCCATTGTTTGTACCTCGCCACAGTCACAACACGAATCGTCTGTATAGCCCCATTTGGTTTTTTGCTGTCTTCATCGTCCAATTCCCGCGCGAAACCTGTTTAGAGCCGACCAGTGTTTCCTGTTGAGATTGAAACTTTCAACCCTTTTGGTTGGGTCGTGGATTATTTGATGGTTTTCCACGACGCCTCTTCTCAGGCCCTGCCATGCATTTTTCCATTCAGCATCGAGACCCTCTGTGCCCAATGTTCTGCTCCAGACGATAGGTTCCCTGGACTTGAGTCTCGTGGGTCCTCCCATGTCGGCATGTACGGGTAGCCTTGGGTTTGCTTCAATTTTTTCTACTATGTTCTGGGTTGCTTTCTCTCTACGTATGGAAGCAGGAGCGATGTTTGCCAGCACCGGAAGCCACTCAACGCGGGTTGGCTTGAGAGTGCCGGTGACGGTTCTCAGAGTGGCATTTAGTTGTACATCCACTTTTTTGGCGTGCGGGATTCTGCTCCAGACTGGGGCACAGTATTCTGCAGCGCTATACACCAGTGCCAGTGCAGCAGTTCGTAGAGTGGCGGCATCACAACCCCAAGTGGTGCCTGCCAGTCTGTTGAGCAGGTTGTTTCTCGTCTTTAGCTTTTGGGCAGTATCAGGTGTTGTCTGAAAGTCATGCTGCGATCTAGCTTAATACCGAGATATTTTGGGAAATTCTCGTGGCTGACAGCTTTATCATTTATAACCAGGCACAGTTCCCTTCTCGCTTCCTTGTTGTTTAGATGCATGACTGTGCTTACTGTTTTTGTCACATTGATTTTTAGATGCCATGAAGATTCAGTTGACTTAACAAATAACATCTGGTAGCACTTATTTCAGATCGCTGTACAACATCATTCGCTGTTCAAGCCATCGACGAGTCCTGGATCTTCTTCGACATTTCCTCTGCTCTTTTTCCAAAATCGCTTACAGAGATATTTTACGCGCGTCTATTTTTGTAAAGAAACTGTGTTGTTTACTTGCCAGATGCCGCAGACTGCCGCCGGAGAGCGCTGACAGCGCAAACTACGGTAGCCACCTCCTCCGGCGTGCCGGCGGCGCTGCCTCTCGTGAGGTGGGATGCCGCGTCCGCGTCAACGTTAGCTGCCTCGTCCCGTGTGGGAACAGCTTAAGGCAGTGAAGTCGTGTGCGCCACCTGCCTACGAATCGCATAAACTCTATTCTTTTTTTTTTTTTTTTTTTTTGTTTCATTTATTGAATTTCAACTCCCCCCGAAGGGGGCGGGCTGGCAGCAGCTTCGTATGCCGCTCTTCAGCCGACAGATTTTGTGACAAAGATCAAGAGAACAAATAATAAAAAAAAAAACAGGCGATAAAATCGGAGACTTAGAGAGTAACAAGGCGAAAAGAAATCGTGGAACTTAAAACAACAACAGAGGGATGATGATGCTAAGAAAAATACATACGAAGCAGACAGGGAAAACAATAGACAATTAAAAAAAAACACGGCGACAGTCTGGATTCTGTTCGCAAAGGACATAAAATTCACATCTAGCGACAGCATGGTTTCTGTTCGCAACACGAGAAAGACAAACAACACTGAATAGTCACTGGAACACTGCACTAAAAAGTGGGCAAATGTGACACCACAGTCGAGAGCAGGTGGGGGGAAACTGGACAGAAGAGGGGAAAACAAAAAAGGGGGGAAAGGAGAGGAAAAGCGAAGGGGGGAGCCGGGAAAGGAGCTGAAGGAGGATGAGGACCCGTAAGAGGGGTGGGGGGCAGACGCGACAGGGAGTGGGGTAGGCAGAGGAGGGGAATACAAAAGGACTGGTGGGGAGAAGGGAGGTAGGGGGAGGTGTAGTGGGGAGAAAACAGGACGGAAGGGGGGGGGGAAGAGGGAGCCCAGGGAAAGGACAGAAGAAAGGAGGGGGATTGAGGATCAGAGTTGATAGGAAGGATAAATGGAGAGAGAGAGGGCATCATCCGGGAGGGGGAGTTGACGGAAGCCACCTTGGGAAAGGAGATGGAGGGTGTAAAGATGGAGGGTAGGGGGGACACAACAGTGAAGACGTGGCAGGGGGCGGGGATGGGAGAGGAGAGGAGCAACCAGGGGGTGAGGGGGTTCGAGACGGCGGGAGGTGTAGAGGATGCGGATATGTTCGAGGAATAGGAGCAGATGGGGGAAAGGAATGAGATCATAGAGGATCCGCGTGGGGGACGGGAGGCGGATACGGAAGGCGAGGCGGAGTGCATGACGCTCAAGGATCTGGAGGGACTGATAGAATTTGGGGGGGGGGCAGATATCCAGGCAGGACTGGCATAACAGAGGATGGGACGGATGAAGGATTTGTAGGTGTGGAGGATGGTAGAGGGGTGCAACCCCCATGTCCGGCCAGAGAGGAGTTTGAGGAGTCGGAGGCGGTTGTGGGCTTTGGATTGGATGGAGCGGAGATGAGGTATCCAGGTGAGGTGACGGTCAATGGTGAGGCCAAGGTAGGTGAGGGTGGGGGTGAGGCGGACAGGACGGGCACAGACAGTAAGGGAGAAATCCAGGAGCCGGAAGGAGCGAGTGGTACGACCTACGATGATTGCCTGGGTCTTGGAAGGATTGAGTTTCAGGAGCCATTGGTTACACCATGCAGCAAATAGGTCAAGGTGATTCTGGAGAAGGCGTTGGGACCGTTGGAGGGTAGGAGCGAGGGCGAGGAATGCGGTGTCATCAGCATATTGCAAGAGGTGTACTGGAGGGGGGGGGTTGGGGCATATCTGCCGTGTACAGGAGGTAGAGGAGAGGGGAGAGGACAGAGCCCTGGGGCACACCGGCAGAGGGGTAGAAGGTGTGGGAAGTGGCATGATGGATGGTAACATAGGAAGGGCGGTGGGAGAGGAAGGAGGCCACCAGACGGATGTAGTTGATAGGAAGGGCGTAGGTTTGGAGTTTAAACAGGAGACCGGGATGCCAGACACGGTCGTAGGCCTTTTCGAGGTCAAGTGAGACAAAAATGGCGGAGCGACGGGAGTTAAGCTGGAGGGAGAGGAGATGAGTGAGGCGGAGGAGTTGGTCATCAGCAGAGAAGGAAAACTCTATTCTGTATGTCATCGTGCTTTAACTGTTTGCGTATCGTATTCTCTGCGCCGAAATTAGGGAACCAGCCCAGCTTTTGGCGAAACAGGCGCGGAAAACCACCTAAAATCCGCACTCGGGTTAGTCGGCATAACAGAACAGCGGTCGTTAATCCGCCGCTCGGACTAGATCCGGATCTGAGTCCCTTCCCTGACTCGCAAACCAGCGCGCTCCGCCTTACACTAGACGATCAGGTCGTTTTAGTACCTGTATAATGGGCAATAATTTAGCAACATATGTATCAAATAAATTTGTATCGTTTAAAAAGGAAAGAAGATCCGCCTTTGTACTAAAGTGGAAAAACTTTATAGAATCATACAGCAGCATTAGTGATAAATTTTTAAAGCATATAAAGTCGTTTAAGCACCTAAGAGTAGTGCTTTTAAGTGGTGTGAAGTGATAGGAACACTTGAAATTAGTGGCAGAAGAGCACACAACGACACAAATAAATTACATATACGATTCAGTGTTGGTGGTTTCTTTTGTAAGTATAAAGTACTTCTGATAATCAGAGTCGAAAGAATTCGCTGTTATTGCACTCATCTCTTCATTTGATATTTCTCTTATTACAGCTTAAGTATTGCAATAATTTTACTGCGAGCCGGCCCGTACCACCGCTCGTTTACTCGGATGCGCACTTTACGCCGTGGAACACTCTCGCTAATCGTCCCGGACGCACAGGGCACGATGTATTTGGAACGGCTCTGTGATGCACATAAAATCCTTCGGAAGGAAGCCTCCAGCGCGGTCATGCCGTTTTACGCCGCATCGTAGCACCTCGTGTCACACCTTCATCCTGCACATTTGCAGGAGAATAATTACTTTTGGCCACACGCCGAATGGCCGCGAGCATTTACAAGGCAGCGTTAATTAAGGCCTGTAAAGGCCAAACCAACGTGTCGTTTTCCGTATGACTCCCAGCGAGGCAACTGCCCGCCGACCACTTATTTTCTGTACTTTGCTTTAACGCCTTTCCCACAGTCCGGTCGTTCCAGAGGAAGTGCCAAATTACTTCGAATGGACTTGTGGAGAAATCGCCGCAGGGTCGTCCTAAGTTCTCAGGGGTGCGTTTAGCGAGACTGCGGAAAAACTGAAGCCGGTTCGGCCGCCTTAGGGTCGCCAAGGATTCTGGGGCAGGAGTGTCCCATGATTTACAAAATATCGATAGTAGAAGTTTAAAAATCGAGGCTTCAGTGTAGGTATTGAAGCTTTTGAAATATCGTAACATCGATTCTGAAGACAAAATATCGATCTCCGATGGTAACTTCCAATGTCATTAACGTTTCTCACATTTAAATGGATCTTTTTCTGAACACATTTCTGTAACGAAATCAGCGCAGTGGTTAAAAGAACAGAAATAGAATTTGGAAAAAGTCAGATATCGTGTTTTGGCAATACACCTAATTTGATAGAAAAGAACCTACTGAAGAGATTGACAAACTTCCTGGGTTGATTATTGTCGTGTAGAAATTGTGATTTGTGTACGAATAATTGGTCTCGCGGCAATATCCATTAATAACGAGCTTTCGGCAGGTATCTCCTCTGCCACTGTGGTTGACTGAATGCAGCAGCCATGCTTCTACAGTCACTGGCGCCTAGTCCGCACCATATACGTGTATGATAATATTTTGGTGGCGCGACTGTCGCACCCGCTTCAACTCCACAATCATAGGAAACTTCCAGAATGAGATTTTCACTCTGCAGCGGAGTGTGCGCTGATATGAAACTTCCTGGCAAATTAAAACTGTGTGCCGGACCGAGACTCGAACTCGGGACCTTTGCCTTTCGCGGACAAATGCTCCACCATCTGAGATACCCAGCTCGACTCACGCCCCGTCCTCATAGCTTTACTTCTGCCAGTACCTCGTCTCCTACCTTTCAAACTTTACAGAAGCTCTCCTGAAAGAAAGGATACTGCGGAGACATGGCTTAGCCACAGCCTGGGGGATGTTTCCAGAATGAGACTTTTACCTTGCAGCGGAGTGTACGTTGATATGAAACTTCCTGGCAGATTAAAATTGTGTGCCGGACCGAGACTCGAATCATTGGATTCCAGGACGTACTCAGTTGCTAGGCACCGTTTTTGCTGAAGGTGTTGTTTGATATTTTGTTCTTTACTGCTTCGTTTATTACACTATCCCAGAAGCTATCGGTTCATTTAGTAACAGAAGTCTCGTCGAATGCAATTCAGTGTCCGTTTTCCAGTGTGTGTTCCGCTACAACTGATTTTTGGGATAGCGTAAGCGGAAACATCTTTCATGTTCTGTGCGACGCTGTTCAATAATACGGACAGTCTGATCGACATAACATTGCACACACCCACACGGTATTTTTTATATTCTCGTTGTTCTTCCAATCCATCTATGCCGTACAGCAAATCAGTGCTAACAGTATTGGTTAAAACAGTCTTGGTTGCAATTTTTATTTATTTTATTTTTCAACTACGCGAGTTTAAGATGTACTATCTGTCCATGAAGGAATAAAGTAAAAATGAGAAACGTGTGGTACTGCAAAAATGTTGATGTATTCGACGATGCCCTTTGGCTACACTGTCTAAAGGATTGTTCTAAGATATACCAAATTAAGATCAACCTGAAGATGCCTAATTAAGGTGAAACGCGTAGTTGAAAAATAAAGAAATTAAAAATTGCAAACAAGACTGTTTTTAACCAGTACTATTCTCGTTGTTTTGAGGCCTACATTTTCTTTCACAGGCCTTTGCTGGGGGCCTGAACACTGTACCGATTTTATGACTCTTCAGGAACCGATTAATCTTCCCTGTTACTGTGCCACAAAACGGTAAAAACGTAATGTTGTTCGTGTCTTTTTCGAAGGCCTTGTGCTTTCGTGACTTAGATGAAATTGCTTGCGACATTTGTCCGTTGTTGTAATCTTTTTCCTTGAAAACTTTACGTAAGTGGCTCTGTTCTCCTGGCAGCGTTTTGGCGCCTGAGACGGTTTCAGCTCGATGCACCAAGGTCCTCAGAACAGTTTCTGTGTTGGGTGGTGCTAGCTGGCAGCGTGCAGATACCGATCCGTTTGGTGGGCTTGCGATAAACGCTGTTACCGAGGCACCCGTTGTGTTTACGGTGGACAAAGAAGTCCAGGAACGGCTAGGAACCGTCCTTCTTCACTTCATCATGAGCTTTACATGGTCGTTGATGTCGTTGATGTGTTCAAGGAACTCTTTCAGTTTTTCAAGTCCATAAGGCCATATGACGACGGTATCATTGATACAGCAATAAGAACAGCTGGACTTTGTAGGAGTCTTGTCCAGGGCGATGTCTTCGAAACACTCCATAAAGAGGTTGGCTGCAACTGGAGCTAATGGGATTCCCATCGCAAGATAATCCACCTGTTTGAAATATTCTCCACCATATAAAAGATACAACGACAATGTGGTGCGTTTAGACAAATCCACGATGGTGTTGTCAAGGAGCCGGGACAGCAAGTCCATAGATCTGTGATGGACACACACGTGAATAAGGAAACCACAGCAAAACTCGCCATAATATCTCCTTCGCCAAGGCGTAGACGTTTAATTCTATCGACGAAGTCTGCTGTATTCTTTATATGGTGCACATAATGTCCGCCGTCGTAGAGAAGAGACTTGCCAAATGATTTGCAAGTCTACAGGTCAGCGATCGGATGGTGCTCACTAAGGGCCTTAAAATTTTATTCTTCTTACGTACCTTTGGCAGACCGTAGAACGTGGATGGTCAGTTGACGTTTTATCACTACATATCGCCACGAAACTATGCATTCACGTACAGTAAGGCAAGAAAGTGTTTCGGTTAGGTAACACACACACAGTGTTTCACCAAGAACCCACAGTTGAATCAATTAAAAAGGATCACATGTCAAAGTAATTCAAGAAGTATCCACCAAAAGAAATTCAACATCTATATGAGTGAAAGGTTCACCGCCACAGCTGGGTGGTCAGAGTGGTTGACCGCCCTGCAGAGGACGCGAGTTCGATTCCCAACGCTGCTAGATATGTTTTCTTGGCGGGGGACTGGTATGTGGTGCACTCGCCTACGTGAGGCCAGCTGAGGAGCTGCTTGAGTGAGAAGTGCGGGCTCCACGTCACTAAAACTGACAACGCCCGGAAGAGTGGTGTGCTGACCACTGATGCCATTGGCACAGGATGAAATGGCGGTCAGTCGGTACCGACGGGTCCTCCAGAGCCTATGAAAAAAGTTTACTGTATGACTGAAAGAGTTTGTTACCCTCATCTCATGATTTGTAATATCATTAATTGCTATATTAGTGCACCACCCGCGATAACAGGCACCGATATTGTGTCTGCCTAATGGTTAGAACATCCTGCGCAGCCTATAAGATATCCCAATGGACGCTGTGTAACAATAATGGCAGTTAAGTGAATTTCCAAGGTGCTACTCCAGGTGGGTGTAAAATGATTGTGCGCAACGGAAAATACTGAACGCGAAAACGAAGATTTGGCCTTGTCTGACTACCCCCCCACGGCAGATCTTAGGATCTCTTGGTGGTGATATTCTCCTCCTTCTTCCTCTTAACATATAAATTACAACATAAGCATAAATGAATAATTAAGGGAACTAGTAACTACGAATGATAACTGCTGTTTCTGCTTATACATTTATTGTGGATTAAAACCCCTTTATATATTACAAATGTCCAATGGACATAAAGAGATACAAATGGATTTCTTAACTAATATGATTGATCAATTGCCCAAATCTGCCCCTTTTTATGGGCACGAGATCTAATATAAGTAACGCGAAATGACTGACATCACCTACGTACCAAACACTAGAAGACACTAGTTTCAAAGATGGTGTGCAACTTCAGTACACGTCTGCGACGACAAAAGAACTCCAGCTACAATATATATATCATTGAAACATTAGGAAGGCAGAAGACAGTCCTCTGACTATAATCTAATACTGTCTTCTCCTCTCTGTGTTCTACAGATGAGAAATGCGAACCCCCAGCCACAAGTTCAGATAATGTCTGAAAATGAGTATAGGAAGAATCTCTCCATCACTGAACACTGCATATTCAATGACAACTCCCTACCCGGAGGCGAAGTCCAGAATCGTATAAGTTCGCAACAGTACAGTGCCTAACCGTTCTAACTATAAAATCTCCTGAGAGCAAAGACAGCAAGTCCGTCTGTAGCAACAAAGCTGATACTAAGCGACCGTGAAACAAGGATGCTCAAAACGGAAGACCTCTTTCTCTCCACCGCTGGCTTCCCAGTAAAGCTCGGCTCCCCTCACTCGTAACTGCAGAAGGCGAATCATATTCTCAAAACCACGGAATATTCTCCTTTTCTACAGATTCTTCCGAACGCCGATCAAACATTTTTTAGCCTTTTGTCGTCCAGCGCGGAAAGTTTGCGAGGAAATACCTATCCTTCTTAATTAGGAA
The DNA here is from genome assembly GCF_021461395.2 of Schistocerca americana. Classification (NCBI taxonomy): domain Eukaryota; kingdom Metazoa; phylum Arthropoda; class Insecta; order Orthoptera; family Acrididae; genus Schistocerca; species Schistocerca americana. The sequence continues at coordinate 101,787,555 of NC_060126.1, forward strand.
TACATCCAATGGTACGCTTCTCAGAGTAAAAATCCTTGGTAATAACCCAGCCTGCATGATTTCCAAGGTAACGCTTCCTCGTTCCTCTCTGTTCTTCCAAAATTTTCAGAATTTCCGAAGTATTATCCGGTTATCCTTCTGGCCCCACTACAGAACTGGCTGGCCGCCTCTGTATTGTGCTTCAGCACACAGGTGCCCCGAATGTCCGTCTTGGCTACTTCTTGTGTCAAGCAGGACCAACACAGCTGTGCGGGCTGTTCCTCCCAGGGCTTGAGTTCCGCCTGCCATTTCATTTCCACTGGCGTTCCAACCTCTACTAGTACAGGCAATCATTCATTATGCCGTTTTGATAATAAAGACACACTGTCACCTTTCATGCAGTAAGTGTTAACAACTATTTAAAAGATGTACATGACAATGTCAGTCTTCTTTAAATATTCATATATACGATGTAAAACCTATCAAATGATACTAATTCCGATTGTAAATGACGGCAATATATATAGATGAGTGCTTGCTAGGTGCAAGAAGTTGTTATTGGAAAGTTGCTGTAGTACTACACAGACAGTATGCAGAAAGCGTGCAACGAGCAGAGCGAAGGAAACAGATGTCCCAGCAGTTCGAAATCGTCCGGGTTAGGAAAGGCATGGAAGTGGTAAGAGCTGGTTACCTAGAAAAGATATATTTACTTAAATTGTAAAACATTTATTCCACAGAATCATTCTGTTTCTTCTCGTTTTTTTTAACTTTTTTAGACTGGAAATTTGGTACAATATTTTGCCTCATATGAAATCAACTCTTCGTTAGCAACAATTAAATCCCCAGACAAATGTACTAAGCTCAGTTATAATGGATTTTATCTTAATTTGAAACAATAAGTTTCAGATAAAACAAAAGATGGAATTAAGAAAATCTAGCGTGTTTTAAAACAAAGCGACTTAAGTGAATCTTTCAATTTCCAGTATGAATTTACACAAAACTTAATCAACCAGATAAAATTTAAAACTCCGAGCGCATTACTTTCAACGATTTTTTTGATTTTACACAAGCTTCTGATTTACTTAACAGGACATGCATCTGTTATTCAGTGAGAAAATTTAATAAGAAGAAACACATGAACTAACTTGATGAATGAACTGTTCACCATACGAAGGAGCGGAATGGCACGGCTTTGCTGAATCTTACGCACTCGTCCAGCTCTTAATGGGAGCCAGCTTAAATAAACACAAGGAATCACGAAACACTCCGCTTACTACAAGATAGAAAATAAGTTGCCAGTACGGAAGTCACAGCGCAAAATACACTACTGGCTATTAAAATTGCTACACCACGAAGATGACATGCCACAGACGCGAAATTTAACGGAATGGAAGAAGATGCTGTGATATGCAAAGCATACACAACGTGCTGACATGAGGAAAGTTTCCAACAAATTTCTCATACACAAACAGCAGTTGACCGGCGTTGCCTGGTGAAACGTTGTTATGATGCCTCGTGTAAGGAGGAGAAATGCGTACCATCACGTTTCCGACTTTCATAAAGGTCGGATTGTAGCCTATCGCGATTGCGGTTTATCGTATCTCGACATTGCAGCTCGCGTTGGTCGAGATCCAATGATTGTTAGCAGAATATGGAATCGGTGGGTTCAGGAGGGTAATACGGAACGCCGTGCTGGATCCCAACGCCGTGCTGGATCCCAACGCCGTGCTGGATCCCAACGGCCTCGTATCACTAGCAGTCGAGATGACAGGCATCTTATCCGCATAGCTGTAACGGATCGTGCAGCCACGTCTCAACCCCTGAGTCAACAGATGGGGACGTTTGCAAGACAACAACCATCTGCACGAACAGTTCGACGACGTTTGCAGCAGCATGTACTATCAGCTCTGAGACCATGTCTGCGGTTACCCTTGACGGTGAATCACATACAAGAGCGCCTGCGATGGTGTACTCAAAGACGAACCTGGGTGCGCGAATGGCAAAACGTCATTTTTTCGGATGAATCCAGGTTCTATTTACAGCATCATGATGGTCGCATCCGCGTTTGGCGACATCGCGATGAACGCACATTGGAAGCGTGTATTCGTCATCGCCATACTGGCGTATCACCCGGCGTGATGGTATGGGGTGTCATTGGTTACACGTCTCGGTCACCTCTTGTTCGCATTGACGGCACTTCGAACAGTGGACGTTACATTTCAGATGTGTTACGACCCGTGGCTCTACCCTTCATTCGATCCCCTACATTTCGGCAGGATAATGCGCGACCGCATGTTGCAGGTCCTGTACGGGCCTTTCTGGCTACAGAAAATGTTGGACTGCTGCCCTGGCCAGCACATTCTACAGATCTCTCACCAATTGAAAACGTCTGGTCAATGGTGGCCGAGCAAGTGGCTCGTCACAATACGGTAGTCACTACTCTTATGTTGAAGCTGCATGGGCAGCTGTACCTGTATACGGCATCCACGCCATGTTTGACTCAATGCTCAGGCGTAGCAAGGCCGTTATTACGGCCAGAGGTGGTTGTTCTGGGTGCTGATTTCTCAGTATCTATCCACCCAAATTGTGTGAAAATGTAATAACATGTCAGTTCTAGCATATTATATTTGTCCAATGAATACCCGTTTATCATCTGCATTTCTTCTTGGTGTAGCAATTTTGGTGGCCAGTAGTGTACTTGTGTTGAGCCATCGTTTCTTCCAGAATGAAGAGATCACCCAGAGAATGCTCCCTCCTCTAGCACGGATCCTTCCGACGATTGTTGCAACATCTTTATTTTCAGTCTGATGAGCTATCTGAAATGGCCGCCACTTGCCACTCCGTTGCCGGCCGCGGTGGTCTAGCGGTTCTAGGCGCTCAGTCCGGTGCCGCGCGACTGCTACGGTCGCAGGTTCGAATCCTGCCTCGGGCATGGATGTCCTTAGGTTAGTTAGGTTTAAGTAGTTCTACGTTCTAGGGGACTGATGACCATAGATGTTAAGTCCCATAGTGCTCAGAGCCATTTGAACCAGCCACTCCGTTGACGTGCAGTTGCGGCACTGGCGTGCAAATCCCAGCCATCGTCGCCGATGAACAGCAGTCAATATAGGTGCATGAACGTAACAACTTTCACTGAGCAGTCTTTGAGAAGACGCTATTGCTAGCCCCTTGGTTCATCTGGGCGGTCAATTGCTCAACAGTTGCACGTCTATTCGCCGGTACAAATCTCCAGAGTCGTCGATCACCCCTGTCATCTTCCCGCGTCCGTCCACCCTGATTTAGGTTTCCCGTGATTTCCCTAAATCGCTCCAGGCAAATGCCGGGATGGTTCCTTTGAAAGGGCACGGCCGACTTCCTTCCCCGTCCTTCCCTAATCTGATGAGACCTATTACCTGACTTCCTTCCCCGTCATTCCCTAATCCGATTAGACCTATGATCTCGCTGTCTGGTCTCCATCCCTGAAACAACCCAACCAATCCTGTCATCTATGGCCCAGGCGCACCACAGCTGCCTTGGGGTCGGTATGGATAATACCATTTTGCCTTACACGGTGCACTTTAACGAGGGTAACACGTGAACAGTTTATAAAATTAGCTGTTTCGGAAATACTTCCACCTCTGGCTCGAAAACCCCTATTTATGACCGTGCTATTTTTGGCTGATTCTTAGATTCAAAATATGGATTTGCACAGTTCATTCTCCTCTCCATTTCATCCAAATTCTGCACTGACAAGTCTTTACTTATTTCAACAGAATTCTTTGGTTTCAGATAATGTGTGTACGTAAACTTAGTACGTTTAGGTGATTTCCACTTAATATAAGGTGTACTCTGAATAGCCAATGGAAACAAGCCATGTTTATGATGACATGCTACTAAACATTTTTGAAACAAGCCTGAATGTTCGAGATCTAAGTTTGCATTGATTGCCCCTTCACCTAAAAAGTATTTAGGACCTGACAATACAGATATACTCGCAATCTTCTTCAGATTGGATACCTTCTGACTGGTACCTGGCGCTGGAACGGAACCAAAATTACCAGAAATATTCAACAAATCTTTATAGACCAGCATACGTCTGCGACGGCGATATCCAAAACAGCGACCCATTCTAGAATGATGCTATTCATATAATGAATGCGCGAGGTTGCATCAGCAGCTATTTATAGCTCATGATCCAAGGGCACACTGACGTCATGCCGCCAGCCTATGCTAACTCCGCGGCAGTGCCAATCGAATCCTTATGTAAACAAACGGGCTCGTTAACACAGCGCTCGCCGGCCTGTGTTATCTCCATGTTATAAGCCCCATGTAAACTCCGCGGCACGGTCCTAGTAATTTTAAGGACCGTGCTCTCTACTGTGAGAGGCCACTGAGGGGGGCCCAGGGAGCAGGATACTGAGTGAGGTGTGGTGCTACAAAAGAATAAGATCGCTTCTCGGCTTTTGGCAAGATCAATGTGTAGTCTTTATTAATGATAATAGACCATACAATCACCAACAAATTTACAATCTTCCATATTAGATGTACCACTTATTTTTGACCAAATATAAATTTTTTCGTCGGAATTAATCTTACGCCTAGACCTACAATTAAGAGACAATGAACCATAAGGTACTAAATAAGAACCTTCACTAATAACAATAATTTTGGACAAATGTACAGTACGAAATGCCAAAACTTCACGAGATGTAAAACTTTCCAATCCAGTCCTAGAGGCATCATGACAAACAACAGCAGCGAATGTAATCCAACCATTACCTATACTACTAGATTCAGATGATTTAGCAATAGAAAAATTCAACTTTAGACCTAAAAAGTATTTAGGACCTGACAATACAGATATACTCGCAATCTTCTTCAGATTGGATACCTTCTTACTGGTACCTGGCGCTGGAACGGAACCAAAAGTACCAGAAATATTCAACAAATCTTTATAGACCAGCAAACGTCTGCGACGGCGATATTATGGTACAATTAAGAGACAATGAACCATAAGGTACTAAATAAGAACCTTCACTAATAACAATAATTTCGGACAAATGTACAGTACGAAATGCCAAAACTTCACGAGATGTAAAACTTTCCAATCCAGTCCTAGAAGCATCATGACAAACAACAGCAGCGAATGTAATCCAACCATTACCTATACTACTAGATTCAGATGATTTAGCAATAGAAAAATTCAACTTTAGACCTAAAAAGTATACGTCGCAGATGTATGCTGGTCTATAAAGATTTGTTGAATATTTCTGGTACTTTTGGTTCCGTTCCAGCGCCAGGTACCAGTAAGAAGGTATCCAATCTGAAGAAGATTGCGAGTATATCTGTATTGTCAGGTCCTAAATACTTTTTAGGTTCAAAAATGGTTCAAATGGCTCTGAGCACTATGGGACTCAACTGCTGTGGTCATAAGTCCCCTAGAACTTAGAACTACTTAAACCTAACTAACCTAAGGACAGCACACAACACCCAGCCATCACGAGGCAGAGAAAATCCCTGACCCCGCCGGGAATCGAACCCGGGAACCCGGGCGTGGGAAGCGAGGACGCTACCGCACGACCACTAGATGCGGGCTATACTTTTTAGGTCTAAAGTTGAATTTTTCTATTGCTAAGTATGCTGTTCATGTGAAATCTATTTCAGGTATGACAACATTTGCCGACGCCCGCTGTACTGACATCGACTGCTTCCGTGTGTGCTATCATTGATCTTGCCAAAAGCCGAGAAGCGATCTTATTCTTTTGTAGCACCACACCTCACTCAGTATCCTGCTCCCTGGGCCCCCCTCAGTGGCCTCTCACAGTAGAGAGCACGGTCCTTAAAATTGCTAGGACCGTGCCGCGGAGTTTACATGGGGCTTATAACACGGAGATAACACAGGCCGGCGAGCGCTGTGTTAACGAGCCCGTTTGTTTACATAAGGATTCGATTGGCACTGCCGCGGAGTTAGCATAGGCTGGCGGCATGACGTCAGTGTGCGCTTCGATCATGAGCTATAAATAGCTGCTGATGCAACCTCGCGCATTCATTATATGAATAGCATCATTGTAGAATGGGTCGCTGTTTTGGATATCGCCGTCGCAGACGTATGCTGGTCTATAAAGATTTGTTGAATATTTCTGGAATTTTGGTTCCGTTCCAGCGCCAGGTACCAGTAAGAAGGTATCCAATCTGAAGAAGATTGCGAGTATATCTGTATTGTCAGGTCCTAAATACTTTTTAGGTCTAAAGTTGAATTTTTCTATTGCTAAATCATCTGAATCTAGTAGTATAGGTAATGGTTGGATTACATTCGCTGCTGTTGTTTGTCATGATGCCTCTAGGACTGGATTGGAAAGTTTTACATCTCGTGAAGTTTTGGCATTTCGTACTGTACATTTGTCCAAAATTATTGTTATTAGTGAAGGTTCTTATTTAGTACCTTATGGTTCATTGTCTCTTAATTGTAGGTCTAGGCGTAAGATTAATTCCGACGAAAAAATTTATATTTGGTCAAAAATAAGTGGTACATCTAATATGGAAGATTGTAAATTTGTTGGTGATTGTATGGTCTATTATCATTAACAAAAACTACACATTGATCTTGCCAAAAGCCGAGAAGCGATCTTATTCTTTTGTAGCACCACACCTTACTCAGTATCCTGCTCCCCTGGGCCCCCCTCAGTGGCCTCTCACAGTAGAGAGCACGGTCCTTAAACTGAGCCTCGCAGTCTGGGACGCCTTGTCACGGTCAGCGCGGCTCCCCCGTCGGAGGTTCGAGTCCTCCATCGGCCATGGGGGTGTATGTTGTCCATTGTTGTTGTTGTGGTCTTCAGTCCTGAGACTGGTTTGATGCAGCTCTCCATGCTACCCTATCCTGTGCAAGTTTCTTCATCTCCCAGTACCTACTGCAACCTACATCCTTCTGAATCTGCTTAGTGTATTCATCTCTTGGTCTCCCTCTACGATTTTTACCCTCCACGCTGCCCTCCAATGCTAAATTGGTGATCCCTTGATGCCTCAGAAGATGTCCTACCAATCGATCCCTTCTTCTTGTCAATTTGTGCCACAAACTCCTCTTCTCCCCAATTCTATTCAATACCTCCTGATTAGTTATGTGATATACCCATCTAATCTTCAGTATTCTTCTGTAGCACCACATTTCGAAAGTTTCTATTCTCTTCCCGTCCAAACTATTTATCGTCCATGTTTCACTTCCATACATGGCTACATTCCACACAAATACTTTCAGAAATGACTTCCTGACACTTAAATCCATACTCGACGTTAACAAATTTCTCTTCTTCAGAAATGCTTTTCTTGTCATTGCCAGTCTACATTTTATATCCTCTCTACTTCAACCATCATCAGTTATTTTGCTCCCCAAATAGGAAAACTCCTTTACTACTTTAAGTGTCTCATTTCCTAATCTAATTCCCTCACCATCTCCCGACTTAATTCGACTACATTCCATTATCCTCGTTTTGCTTTTGTTGATGTTCATCTTATATCCTCCTTTCAAGACACTGTCCATTCCGTTCAACTGCTCTTCCAAGTCCTTTGCTGTATCTGACAGAATTACAATGTGATCGGCGAACCTCAAAGATTTTATTTCTTCTCCATGGATTTTAATACCTACTCCGAACTTTTCTTTTGTTTCCTTTACTGCTTGCTCAATATAGAGATTGAATAACATTGGGGATAGGCTACAACCCTGTCTCACTCCCTTCCCAACCACTGCTTCCCTTTCATGTCCTTCGACTTTTACAACTGCCATCTGGTTTCTGTACAAATTGTAAATAGCCTTTCGCTCCCTGTATTTTACTCCTGCCACATTTAGAATGTGAAAGAGAGTATTCCGGTCAACATTGTCAAAAGCTTTCTCTAAGTCTGTGTTGTCCATAGCGTAAGTTAAAGTTAGATGATGTAGTGTGTAGGCTTAGGGACCGATGACCTTAGCAGTTTGGTCCCATAAGACCCTATAACATATTTACAAATTCCCTATTTTGTGTTCTTTGGGAATTCAGGTAAATCGCTCCCTTTCTGCGTTATGAGAACGACTGCACTGATTTCCTCCTCTTCCCCTCCCCCCACCCCCCTCCCTAGACACAATACATATACCCTCCACTGCTAGTGCTGACACATGCTATCTGTGAGTTGTTAATTACACATTGACGTCGAACATTACCGGTGGTCACATTAAATGATTGGACCGTGTATTTGGTGAATGTGTCAAACAATTATGGGTTTCGGCGGTCTCTGTGGTGTGAGACGTAACTTTTGGCGGATGAATGGCCTATTTGAACGTCTTGTAGAGGAAGTAAATTCTCGTACGTGCGACATATAGGGGCCGACTGGCCATACTAAGACATTCGGCAGACGGGGAGGGGTAGCAGATGTTGACGTATATGCTGACGGGAAACCAAAGGCCAATATACAGCGCCATCGGCATATGGACGATCTTGTTAACGTGATTTTGCGCCCTCAGAGCTGTGCAGCGGCAGTCGTCTACCTTATGTGGTTTGCATACCACATTGAGAAAACGTACGAGTGTAAAATTTCTGTGATGATGTTTGGTTTCTGGGGCGCTCAACTGCGCGGTTACCAGCGCCCGGACAAATTCCCAACCTTTGCTCAGTCCATTCTCGCCAGTTTCATGAATGATGATGAAATGATGAGGACAACACAAACACCCCGTCATCTCGAGGCAGGTGAAAATCCCTAACCCCACCCTGAATCGTACCCGGGACCCCGTGCTCGGGAAGCGAGAACGCGACCACAAGATGCAGACAAAATTCCTATGTTTAGCTCTTTAAAAACGCTCATTTCCTCCATTGTCCATATGCTAGTCATTTTGATCTTTCAGTAGTATACATAAATGAAAACTCCAATAGCCATAACACGTAATAAGAGGAAAGGGAAAAGTATGGGTAGAGTCAGTAAGGTTATTATTATTATTTCCATTAATTTAATGAAAGGAAATGTCGCGTGGCTAGGGCCTCCCGTCGCGTAGACTGGTCGCCTGGTGCAAGTCTTTTGAGTTGACGCCACTTCGGCGACTTGCGTGTCGATGAAATGATGGCGATGAAAACAATACAACACCCAGTCTCTGAGCGGAGAAACTCTCTGACCCAGCCGGGGATCGAACCCGAGTCCCATGGCAATCCGGCGCGCTGACCACTCACCTACCGAAGCAGACATTAATTTAATAATAATGTATCATCACGGAGAGGGAGAGAGAGAGAGAGAGAGAGAGAGAGAGAGAGAGAGACAGAGGGAGAGAAGGGCGCGAACAAGCTACCCACGGATTTGTACCACTATGGCGTCCGTACCAGGTACTCTACCCTGAAATTCTTCTTTGGAAAACCTTCCATTTATGTTACGCACTTCTGAAGGCTTTAATTACCGATATGTTACTGACATTCAGTTACATCAAATTCTACCAAAAACGATACGTTCTTCATGAGTCTTCACTGTTCCGTTGCCTTAACACGGCCTACTTTCATGACACGCGTGTTGTAGCCCGAAAATAACAAAACACGAAAATTCTTTAGCCACCAATATGACGTCTCTCGCCATTTTATCACAATAAATCGTAACAGTTACATCGCGTTCTCGAGAGATTCAGTGTACTGGTGCCTAAAACGGCATATATCCACATGATGTAAGTCATTCCATTAAACCTACCGAATATGAGCTTCAACTGAACATGATAAATACAGTACGGAGCCTCGGAAGTTTCGCATGTGACGTAGAGAGCTTTAATGCTTCCTATTGGTTCTACTTTACGTGGCACGTTGCCGAAATATCGTAGAACTTATTTTGAAATGGCCCCACAACGAGAAATAGTAGGAAGTAGCGACACATAAATCGTAGGGCGCCACGTCAACGTTAGTTAACTCGTCCAGTGTGCTGTCGGTTCAAGTGTGGCGCCACGGTGTGACTGGCTGTTGTGCGGCGCCGAGTACGAGGGGCGTTCAATAAGTAATGCGATACATTTTTTCTCGGCCAGTTTATGTTGAAAAATATTCAGAATTTGTTGCGGGACATAGTGGAATATTCCCGTTTCTATACGTAGACTTCAAAATTGCGTCAGTGAGGATGTGCGTTCCAAGCAGAGAGCTGTCATTGAGTTCCCTTCGACGGTAAACCAGAGCACTGTAGACATTCAAAGGCGGTTGCAGAATGTCTACGGAGGTCCGGTAGTCAACAAAAGCTCGATGAGCCGTTGGGCAAGGCGTCTGTCATCATCGCAAGGTCGCGCAAATGTATCCGATCTCCCGAGTTCCAGCCGGCCGCACACAGCGACTCCTGCAATGTTGGAACGAGAGGACACTCTCATTCGATGTGATCGACGCATCAGAATCGAAGTTCTCGCCGCTCAACTGGACATCTCTGCTGCTAGTGTTGACATACTCCTCCACCAGTTGGGCTATTCAAAGATACGCGCCCGCTAGGTTCCTCACCGTCTAACAGAACGCCGTAAAGAGCAACGAAGTACCAATCCGTATGGAATTGCTTGCTCGTTACGAGGCTGATAGTAACAATTTTTTGTCGAACATCGTCACAACGAAGGTAGCGAAGCTCATCCGGTAAGCGATAAGAGCACATACTTGTGGGAAGAATGTCAGACCAGCAACAGAAATCAACTCTGTATACACGTCAGCTCCCTGTTGCTGATCCCTACATTACAGAATGGAAGTCAAATGAACATGTAGAACTGTTTCCAGACTCTGAGTTTGCATTAAGTGCATCATTACATGAGTCTGCTGACAAGCTCTCTGATGTGTCATAGCAGTACACGGAACTGTTTCCAGATTTAGAGTTGCCAATGTATCCATAATCTGTACCACTCGTTGAGCCTCATCTGGGTACGAAGCGGGTGTTACTATACCTTTCATGATAGTGCTATCCAAAATTAATGCGTCTACATCTTCGGGAAGATGGGAATTCTTAGAATTTTTAAGTTGGCTAGTGTACAAGACACGCAAATATTCTTATATAAAATCAAAAAACGTATTGGTATGCCAGCAATATGATCATATACACATGGAAAAAAAAAAAAAAAAAAAAAAAAAAAATGAAAAATGACATAAAATCGGAAACAAATTGGGGAAAACCTGGTATATTTACGACAAATTGATGGGAAATGCGTATAATTGACGAAAATATGAGGATATATCTAAAATCGCGAAAACCTGGCAAAATTACGTAGGCTGACTGGGAATACATAAACTTAGAGAAAAATACTGGGAACTGAGGTGTGTTGGGGGTACCCGGACACTCAAGATGGCGAAAGGCTTGAAAATTATGCCTGTCAACTACATCAGTTTTCGTAACACACACTTCAACAAATGCGATCTATGTGTCGCAATGGAACACTGTATTAAAGCATATGTGCCCCAATCCAAAACAGTATTCTTACATATGCAGTCGAATATAGATGTCACCGAGTTAGGGTTCCTTGTCACAAGCAGTTTTATTCCATACATATTAAGATGATCAATCAGTGTATTTAACAGATTTAAGCCTTTCCCTAACATACTGTGTAGCAGAGTGGACTGGTGCCACATATTTGTGCCTTAATAGTATGAGGAGGGTGGGCTCTAGGGACGTGGTGTTAGCATGAAATTGATATATTATCCTACGTATGAGCAAAGATACCTAACAGCAGACCATGACTTCTTTGTGCAAGAGGAATGCTACCAGAGCTGTGGTGATGCTACTGTAAACAGCAATAAGACTGTTACATCTCCTTTGGCTACTGATCGTGGTGCTTACTCCCTCGTAAGAAGCCTCTGTTTCTTCGTGTGCATTTTCATGCAGCTGGGCATGGTTGGTAACTCAATGAATCGACTATCGAAATATTCATGTCGTTTTTCCTCGCTCTATTTCCTAGTGAGACACGGCCGCATCCATCAAAACCGCAACTACTGCTAACAAGAACAACTGACACGGGAAACGTGATTAAGGAAATGTACGTTTCCGAGTTAAAAAGACGTATAAAATCTATCAATTTTGTAAGAGACAGAACAGCAATTTCCTGATTTCCATCTAGTTGGTTTATAAGCATTCATGAGGGTGGTTGTATGTCAGATGATGGACGTCTGTGTCCTGTGTTAGAGTATTAAGAGCGTTGCATTCCACATGAGCACCCCACAAACCAAACATCATCATCATGCTCTATGATGATTTCTCTCTTACTGGTACCTTGATGTACTAACTCCAGACACTGGAGTAATATTCCAGAAGTGATAGCACTGTTGATTTACATAAAATGTTTCAAACTCCAACCATCTGGAGCTCCATCACGCATAAACCACGCATTTCTTCTTAACCATCTGTTATATCCCCAAAACACTTGCATGTCTACTGTACACCGATAAGGGGTGCTACCTTCCACAACATACATGCATTTGGAGAGATGTGCACTTGGATGGGTGCCGCGAGTAAGGTTGATTCAGAACATTCATCGGTGAACAGCAGTTGTGGACACAGTGCGCTCTGTTCTTTCATGAGGCATGGAAAGTAGTGAGTATACTACCCTCATGTAAGGAGGGTTGGTCAAGGATAATGTGGGGAGATCGTTCAATCTCCGACTTTATCCTATGAATGTGAGAATAACCTGTGACTCCTATTCATATAGAGAAAGGTGGGATGTTGTAATCGTAATGTCCACACTATGATTGATGTACTAGAAATATGTAGATAACCTAACTGCATTGGTATAGGACGCTGTCTGGTGTATATGATCGAGTGGAGGTACTGCACAGTCATCTGTCTGTATTAGCAGTCTAGTAAATGGTACTCACAAAGCAGTGAAGGGGTGGCTTGGCAATGATACAGAAATTGGGAAGCATTCTGCTGTGTCACTTGATGGCATTTAAATATGGAATAATTGGTAAAATTACTCAAATTGATCACGCTATCAACTGCGGTGCTTATTACAATACATCATTCCATATTAACGGTGTCTTTTCTATCTCATCCATCCCCTGGTGTGCTGTTGATTACCACATAATGATTGACTGACTTCACTTTTTTGAGATGGAGTGAGCCTTGGCGGAACACTGGATATCTGCTACTTGTCACTGTTGAACATGGGATTAAATGTAGAGACCATCACCTTCACACAGCGTATTGGAGACTTTCCTCAATGCCGCATACTCATCCTATTTCCATGCGCTGTGATGCCCACCACATATTTTTCTTTCACCAGTAAGACAACAGTATATCTCTTTATTTCTACTACCCTAACTGTGTTGTAAACAGCACCTTCCTGGAGTAGTCAACCCGGAAACAGTGATAATGTACATGACTGTGATATAAGGAAACAATGATCTTCAAAATGGAACGCCAAGAGATCTGCTATCTTGTCGCTGTGGGAGATTAAATGTGTGTTTATCACCTTTGGACAGCTGTTTAGAAACACTCCACAGTGTCACAAACTCTTCCAGTTTTCATATGTTGCGATGTTTCCACATTTTTGACAATAAGAAACATCACCTCTGTGTATTATTTCTACCATCCTGTGTGTTGTGGGAGCAGCATAGTTTACACCATGTGATATTCAGCTTTCTGTGAGAGCCAGTGGATCGAAATGTGTTGATGTCGGTTTAGCACCTGACACATATGTACCTCGAAGTCATGATACAAAAACAAAATGTATGCCGTTGTACAAAGCTGTAATCATACAAAATGTATGCCGTTGTACAAAGCTGTAATCATACACTGCCTAGAGGTGTTACAACAGAAAAACAATGTATCGGACTGCTTATGAAAGACAAACACAGGAACCCTCTTGTGACTGATGGTCTGGGGGATATGGTCTTGCTCCAGTACAGGTGGCAAAACATTATACAGACCTGTGCAAGCGGCTTTGATCACTAGCCAGCAATATATGTACGAGGCGCATTCAAGTTCTAAGGCCTCCGATTTTTTTTCTCCGGACTGGAAAGAGATATAAACATGCGCATTGTTATAAAATGAGGCAGCGTTCATTGTCAATACGTCCCAGAGATGGCAGCACCGTACGGCAGATGGAATTTTACCGCCAGCGGCGAGAATGAGAACTGTTTTAAATACTTAAAATGGCGACGTTTTCCTTACTTGAACAGCGTGCAATCATTCGTTCTCTGAATTTGCGTGGTGTGAAACCAATTGAAATTCATAGACAATTGAAGGAGACATGTGGTGATGGAGTTATGGATGCGTCGAAAGTGCGTTCGTGGGTGCAACGGTTTAATGAAAGCAGAACATTGTGTGACAACAAACCGAAACAACCTCGGGCTCGCACAAGCCGGTCTGACGACATGATCGAGAAAGTGGAGAGAATTGTTTTGGGGGATCGCCGAATGACTGTTGAACAGATCGCCTCCAGAGTTGGCATTTCTGTGGGTTCTGTGCACACAATCCTGCATGACGACCTGAAAATGCGAAAAGTGTCATCCAGGTGGGTGCCACGAATGCTGACAGACGACCACATGGCTGCCCGTGTGGCATGTTGCCAAGCAATGTTGACGCGCAACGACAGCATGAATGGGACTTTCTTTTCGTCGGTTGTTACAATGGATGAGACGTGGATGCCATTTTACAGTCCAGAAACAAAGCGCCAGCCAGCTCAATGGAAGCACACAGATTCACCGCCACCAAAAAAATTTCGGGTAACCGCCAGTGCTGAAAAAATGATGGTGTCCATGTTCTGGGACAGCGAGGGCGTAATCCTTACCCATTGCGTTCGAAAGGGCACTACGATAACAGGTGCATCCTACGAAAATGTTTTGAAGAACAAATTTCTTCCTGCACTGCAACAAAAACGTCCGGGAAGGGCTGCGCGTGTGCTGTTTCACCAAGACAACGCACCCGCACATCGAGCTAACGTTACACAACAGTTTCTTCGTGATAACAACTTTGAAGTGATTCCTCATGGTCCCTACTCACCTGACCTGGCTCCTAGTGACTTTTGGCTTTTTCCAACAATGAAAGACATTCTCCGTGGCCGCACATTCACCAGCCGTGCTGCTATTGCCTCAGCGATTTTCCAGTGGTCAAAACAGACTCCTAAAGAAGCCTTCACCGCTGCCATGGAATCATGGCGTCAGCGTTGTGAAAAATGTGTACGTCTGCAGGGCGATTACGTCGAGAAGTAACGCCAGTTTCATCGATTTCGGGTGAGTAGTTAATTAGAAAGAAAAATCGGAGGCCTTAGAACTTGAATGCACCTCGTATATGTAATATGGCCAATGTCAACATGCAGACTGTAATTTTCTTTTTTGGTATATCAGAAGAGAGAGATGTAGTAATGGCTTATAGGAGGTGCTATTATGAGGAGTGGTATGACTCAAAGTTTGGATAAAGATAGTTCATAGCTTTTTTTTACCTGCTTTGGATGTTACAAAATAACGATGAGGGGTGCCCTCGAATGTAGTAAATGAATGTACAGATGCTGATCCGAGTCAGTATTTCATATGTCTGAAATGAACCCAACGCGCTCATGCAAGACAATTTGTAATTTGAACACATGGGATGCTCTCAAACTACGCAAATTTTGCTCATAAGACTACGAGGAATTGGCTGTATCTATTCTCATGGAATCATGACTGTTTTTATGATTATCACCATGATTGTGTGTTTAAAAATATGTATTACTACAAGTCCTGTATTATTTCTTACTTTATAACTGCGAAATATAAAGTGACCACCACTTGAATTATAGTTCTTGTGGAACAGAGAAATGATAGTGTTTTTCTCGACATGTGGTTAGACTGTGTGAAATAGTCTGTTCTGTTGAGACCAAACTGCTTACGAAACTACAACACAAGAATCTGCTACTATTGCGATTGATGGTCTTACTGAGTGGCGGAAACATTACACACAGGTCGGCAGAGACGAGTTATGGAGCAACAATTTCAGATATCTGCACACAGACGATATTTGTTTTCGTTGTATCAGAGAAATTTTACAGGGTTCTCTACCGCAAGATGTTAGGAGGTTCTATTACGAGACGTGCTTTCATGATTTGTCTTTTACGTTTCGTAAATGTCAGCAAGATACACCACTTCGCTGGTGAAAGAGAACCTGCCATAGTGTACAAAACATCCTCCTGAATTATAGCTTGTTGTTGCTGAATGTAAATTAATTGTGTTTTCTCCGACATGTTAGCAGACATCGTGAAATGTTGTATTCTGTAATGTTATTTCATGTGTCTGAAATGATTGTAATATACATGTGCCTGTCAATTTATTTACAGACACCGATTTGATCGCCAGGGACGCTCACACATCATGTAATTTGAAAGAAATCGCTTAACATAGACGTTTAGTTAGACTGTATGGTTCACAGTTTAAGTTCTCCCTTTTCCTTTACTCGAATGAAAGGTTCGAAATAACGAGGACTTTCTGCAGTGATCGGTAGTTTTCGCAGCAAATTAGTAGAAGTTTTTTGATTTTACACAGGGTGAAATGTACACGAGGTATGAGATATATTAATACATCTGTGACATGTATTGTTATAGAACTCCGACCTCAACGGTTGGGTCGTCTGTAATCGGCGGCAGTGCTGTAGTTTTTTTTTTCACTTTGTTGGATGTCACAAAATAACGGTAGATGGGGTGGGAGGGAGAGATGTGAATTGTATGCTGCAGCTTAAAATAAAAAAAAAAAATGACTGTGTAGATGCCCTTATATAGTGATAATTCAATTATCTGAAAAGAATATAATCAACTAGTGCATGACAATTTATAATTTGAACATGATGAATGCTCTGAAACTATAATGATTTTGCTCATAAGACTAGAAGAAATTGGACTGCGTCTAGTATTGTGGAACTAAGACTACTCATTATTGTCATCACGATTGTGTTTCATTAATAGATGCTCGCTTATAGGAGGTGTGTTGATGTTAAATACACTCCTGGAAATTGAAATAAGAACACCGTGAATTCATTGTCCCAGGAAGGGGAAACTTTATTGACACATTCCTGGGGTCAGATACATCACATGATCACACTGACAGAACCACAGGCACATAGACACAGGCAACAGAGCATGCACAATGTCGGCACTAGTACAGTGTATATCCACCTTTCGCGGCAATGCAGGCTGCTATTCTCCCATGGAGACGATCGTAGAGATGCTGGATGTAGTCCTGTGGAACGGCTTGCCATGCCATTTCCACCTGGCGCCTCAGTTGGACCAGCGTTCGTGCTGGACGTGCAGACCGCGTGAGACGACGCTTCATCCAGTCCCAAACATGCTCAATGGGGGACAGATCCGGAGATCTTGCTGGCCAGGGTAGTTGACTTACACCTTCTAGAGCACGTTGGGTGGCACGGGATACATGCGGACGTGCATTGTCCTGTTGGAACAGCAAGTTCCCTTGCCGGTCTAGGAATGGTAGAACGATGGGTTCGATGACGGTTTGGATGTACCGTGCACTATTCAGTGTCCCCTCGACGATCACCAGTGGTGTACGGCCAGTGTAGGAGATCGCTCCCCACACCATGATGCCGGGTGTTGGCTCACCTGCACGGCGCCAAACACGCATACGACCATCATTGGCACCAAGGCAGAAGCGACTCTCATCGCTGAAGACGACACGTCTCCATTCGTCCCTCCATTCACGCCTGTCGCGACACCACTGGAGACAGGCTGCACGATGTTGGGGCGTGAGCGGAAGACGGCCTAACGGTGTGCGGGACCGTAGCCCAGCTTCATGGAGACGGTTGCGAATGGTCCTCGCCGATACCCCAGGAGCAACAGTGTCCCTAATTTGCTGGGAAGTGGCGGTGCGGTCCCCTACGGCACTGCGTAGGATCCTACGGTCTTGGCGTGCATCCGTGCGTCGCTGCGGTCCGGTCCCAGGTCGACGGGCACGTGCACCTTCCGCCGACCACTGGCGACAACATCGATGTACTGTGGAGACCTCACGCCCCACGTGTTGAGCAATTCGGCGGTACGTCCACCCGGCCCCCCGCATGCCCACTATACGCCCTCGCTCAAAGTCCGTCAACTGCACATACGGTTCACGTCCACGCTGTCGCGGCATGCTACCAGTGTTGAAGACTGCGATGGAGCTCCGTATGCCACGGCAAACTGGCTGACACTGACGGCGGCGGTGCATAAATGCTGCGCAGCTAGCGCCATTCGACGGCCAACACCGCGGTTCCTGGTGTGTCCGCTGTGCCGTGCGTGTGATCATTGCTTGTACGGCCCTCTCGCAGTGTCCGGAGCAAGTATGGTGGGTCTGACACACCGGTGTCAATGTGTTCTTTTTTCCATTTCCAGGAGTGTACATTTGGTACAGTGAAGTGTATTCCATCCGAGAACGGCGCGCTCTTACATTAGGTGCTACTGGAGGCATAGGGTGGTGTTCCACAGGTGGTCACACCTGTACTTTTAGACAAACGGGACGCAGTCAGGAAAGCTGCCATTTACCTTGCTTTGTTTCGTGGCCCACTGGCGTCGCAGCCTCTTGTGTATCTGCAGCTTTTGACGGCATCGACAACACCGACTGCCTGGACCGCCTGCTCAGCTGGAGAGGCAAAGCCTCCAGTTACAGCTGCCGTAAGATGTAGCACGGGCTGCGGGCAGCAGAGGTGGACGCAGCTGCCTGTTTCCCAATCAGCGGGCAATAGAAAAAAGTGATCAGGCGAGTTCTCCGGAATTTGGTCGTTGTTCCAGGGGGCAGGGGTTGGGGTGGCAGCCTTTCCAAGAAATACGTGTAATAGGTTGCAGGAAGCGTCCAGTGCTTTTTGTATATGTGTCACTGATTTCTGAAGACCATCAGTGACAGGATAGAAAAGACCTGTATCCCTACCTATGGTGAGGAGTGGAAGGGGTGAGGTGAGGTAGGGGAGAGAAAAGACTGGCTCTAAGTTGGTTAGTTTGTGACCACACATCGACGAGAACACACATGCAGCTGTCGCTCCTTTCTCCTGGTGCGTTCTTTTGTGGTCAGTTATTGCGGTAGTTGTTACAATGATTTTCTCAATCCTCAGTATATGTGCGCATTATGACCCGTTGAATACGAGTGCTGCTTTTTGTCCACGACAATTTTGATGTCTAATTAGAACTGTGAAGCATTTTCCATGATTTGTGGTAGCTTGTGTTGGCCTTCCTGCATTTCGAGCATCAGGCCTACAGGGTGTTTAACGAACAATGCAGCGGGAGATGTCTGTAGAGAACTCCGACATTAAACAGTGACAGATGGAGTTCTCAACTGCATGCTTACAGGTAATACACTTATTAAACTCCTCTCTGTCCAACACTAACATCTCATCAGGTGAAGATATTTCCTGCTAAAAATACAAAAAAATGGCTCTGAACACTATGCGACTTAACATCTATGGTCATCAGTCCCCTAGAACTTAAAACGACTTAAACCTAACTAAGGACAGCACACAACACCCAGCCATCACGAGGCAGAGAAAATCCCTGACCCCGCCGGGAATCGAACCCGGGAACCCGGGCGTGGGAAGCGAGAACGCTACCGCACGACCACGAGATGTGGGCGCCAAAAATACAGATAGTACATTCCACTCCATTCTTTTCCTGCCTGCTTGTAGGTCAAGGGATCACCCTATGTAGAGTTTGAATATGTCTACCACTATTTTAGAGAGCTACTGCGAATTTTTTTCGCCAGCTGGATAACACCAGTTTTACATGACATTGTCAATTTTTGAGCTGTGTTGCGATTTTAGGCGCTCCTTTTTTAGCACTATGCATAAAGATGTGCTATTAGGCCTAATTTTTAAGCTTAATTACGTAATTAGGAGTGATATTTACTTCAGTTTCCCATTCTAAATAAATGAAGTACACTTACTTAACCTTCCTCTCCTGCATCTGGACAGCTTCCCTGTGTAGGGGGAAGCACTTGGGCTTTCTGCCCAAAAGGGCTGGGGGCTAAGTCCCAGAAAAGGCAATGCGATTTTGAATTTCCCATCAGTTCCCGTGGGGGGTGGTGGTGGGAGGGGGGGTGGGGTGGGGCGGGACGTCAGAAAAGACTTGGAACAAGGAAATTCGAGCCATTTTTTAAATTCCCACCAAAAATTCGAAATTATTGCCAAAATTCGAAATTCCTGCCAATAGGGGAGGAGAAGAGGACGAGGACTCATGTGCCATTTTCGGAAAATCTATGACGTCATCTGGGGCTAGGAGTGCGGGGTGGAGGGTAATTAACTGATCAGTTAATTACTTTAATATAAATCTATTATCAGAATTGAGTATTGGAGCCCCATTGCCCCACTATTTCTACGGAGTGGCGGTACATCACCTCTCCTCCGAAGAAAAAAGTTGCACGTTCTACCGTTCAGGACATAGAGACGTCTTCTGGGACTCTGAAGGGGTTATTCTGTTTGATGTCTTCCCTCATGGTGCAATGGTCAGCTCAGAAGCGTATTGTGGTATCCTTAGGACATTGAAGAAACGACTTCAGTGTGTTCATCTCCACTAAAAGGCAAACGACCTTCTCCTTCTCCATGACAACGCAAGACCCCTCACATAACTTTGCGCACCAAATAGGAGCTTACAAAACTTTATTGGAGTGCTTTTCCTGATCCACCCTACAGCCCGACTGCCGCACTTTCCAACTTCAATCTGTCTGACCCAATGAAGGTACACTCCATGGAGAGCAGTACGTGGATTGCAAAAATTAAAGTGCGCCATCCAGTCCAAACGCCCAGAAACGTTTGATGAATGGCCCCGTTCTGTTGCCCACATGTTGCCAAGGTTGTTTCGAATACGCTACAGAAGCTGGGAAGCTGCTACACAATCTAAATACAGACCCGATCTCTCCCAATGCAATTTCGATATATGTAGAGTCCTGAAGAAAGACATTTGTGGTCGTCGGTTTGTTCAGGCCGAAGAGATACACGCGTCCGCAGCTCGTGGTCGTGCGGTAGCGTTCTCGCTTCCCGCACCCGGTTTCCCGGGTTCGATTCCCGGCGGGGTCAGGGATTTTCTCTGCCTCGTGATGACTGGGTGTTGTGTGATGTCCTTAGGTTAGTTAGGTTTAAGTAGTTCTAAGTTCCAGGGGACTGATGACCATAGATGTTAAGTCCCACAGTGCTCAGAGCCATTTGAACCATTTTAGATACACGCCTGGATGCAATCGTGGTTCCGCAAGCAACCGCAAACAATTTCCCATCAAGACATGGACCATATTGAGTCACAGTCGGATACAAGTATTAGCGTTATGGCTATTACATTTGAAACAATAAAATTTGTTTGCTTTTTCCCTTATGTCTCGATTTCCTTTGACTGCGACTTGAAAAGAACTGGAATTTGTAGAAGTAGGAATGTTTACAAATGCTGTACAACACAGCATTATGCCTCACACAAAAAAGAAAAAAAACAGTAGAAAATACAAGAAACTTCTTATGAAGGTCCCTAGTGTGCACACCTTCATGTGATTCGAAAACCTGTCACTAGATTGAGAAACGGACCAAGAAATATAATTTGATTCCAGGTACACTATCTCCCAAGAACAATATTCTCCCCTAGTACGCCGACATTACAACGGACCACCTGCATTGCTTCATGTCTGATATTTTCCCCGATGGTGACAGCATCTTCCAGCTGGACACCTGTGCGTGTCACAAGGCCAGAATCCTGCTACAGTGGCTTCAGGATCATGATGGTGAACTCACGTAGATGTGCTGGCCCTCAAATTCACCTACCGTGAATCCGACGTAACACATCTGAGATGCCATCCGGCGCCAGCTCCACACGCACGAACCACCGGTCAGTAATTCACGGGAACTGGGTGACCTATGCACAAACATCTGGAAACCTAACGAGGACTTTTTGAATCCATGTCAAACTGTATCGTTGCTGCACCTCGTTCCGAAGGCGGCCAGCGTGCCATTAACCAGTGGTCATAATGTTTTGCGTAGTAAGCTACCCTCTTTTTGAGTCTTTCTTCTAAAATAAGTCGTACGGTCAGTATTGCAAAAGAAAAATAAGTGACTAACTCATCCATCAGAAATTACGTTCCGCAAGTGAAGTGAATGTGCCGAGCTTTTGATGTGGCAATCTGCCCACTGGTGTCTTATGGGATGCATAGGAACCTCTTTTCTCGGATAGCTAGACGACATACAAGCAAAGCATGTTAATGGAGTTTATTACAGTAAATAAATTGACAATACTTAACTTTCGTTTCTACATGATGAGTCGCAAGCAAATGGCGACATGCAAATAATCAATGTCCCTTGATATATACAATTTCCATGCAAGCTATTCACAAAAGTTCATAAATCACTGCTATCGCCAATATTGTTTGGAATGAAAGTTATGTTTATACTACAACTTGACCATGGTTTCAACTGTAATAATATAGCCTTCAGAAGTCATAAGCTTTTAAAAATGAAAACCGTCTTTGCCCAGCGGCTGCGTCACAACCAATAAAATAAAATAACGTCAACAGATACAAGCCAGTTTCGGTCACAAATAGAACTACAGGCTTATGTCCATTGAAATTATTTTATTTTATTGACTGTGACGCAGCCGCTGGGCTAAGACGGTTTTCATTTTTTAAAGCTTATGACTTCTGAAGACGCTGTATTATTATAGTTAAAACCATGGTCAAGATGTAGTATAAACATAATTAGTGCAACTGTGGGCTGTTTTTCATTCGAAGCAATTTCTTAACGGTTGCTGGTATTGCTGCCATGATGAAAATAATGATCGTTAACATCTTTGCGGCTCTTCTAGTGCCCTCTTCCAGTCCGCGTTTACTGGGGCCTCCCTTCTAGTGCCTCTCTTGTAGTGCGGCCTCGGCTAGGCGGCTCGTCGTTTTCATTCTCTTCGTTTAGATGCCGCTCCTGTCGTGGTGACGTCATAGCGTGATATTGGCTGATGCCGTCTCACAGCCCTCTCAGTTGTATCGTTCTCGATTTTCGTTCCGGCACTTGTCGTTACTCCGGAACATTTGATATTAGCTTATCCATCACGTTCTTGTACGTAACATAACAAGAGGCACTCCATTGCATTCCCACGTCCCCTTTATTCCATAGAAAATAAGAGTAAGTAGGTAGCAGGAACAACGAGAATAGCTTCTCGCTGATTCCGCCTTTCTTGAAGACAAAAAGAGCGTACTGTGAAAGCCAAGAATCGTGTGAACGCGTTTTCGCCGGAACAGAGACTGCATATCCATTTATGTGCTTGCCTTGTTGTGCGCCCTGATACCGAGATAAGTTGGCGACAAGATCTGAAGTTCCTGCGCTCGTAAAGCTGGAAGTCGGGCCATGAGAGGGGGGTGGGGGTGCCTGCAGCGTGCTGCCTACCCACTGCACACGTGGGCGGCCTAGCGGGGAAATACGGCAGCCGCTCTCGTCCAGCAACATGAATTGAATCCGTTTTTTAGTTGGCTTGGCCTGCAGCGAGATAATGCCTCATTCACATACTACAATTCTACAAAATTAAAGATTTTGAACTGAGGTTTACATTTTCTAGGAGACCTATTTATGTTTTCAAATCGTGAACCAGAAAAATTTTATCAGTTATTTACATATCACGTCAGGGCGTTTGGCAGAGTTGAAATGGATATAAGGCGCAAACTGGAAATCGGGGGAAGGTACCTCCATTATTTTATTTTTTCGATGAAAACGAAAAATGTATATGGCCTTTATTTCTTTCTTTGTTGGTCGTCCATATGTTCTTCTAAAGGATCGTCATGTACCAAGACTTTGCCATCAGTGTTGTCCTGCATCA
The DNA here is from genome assembly GCF_021461395.2 of Schistocerca americana. NCBI lineage: Eukaryota > Metazoa > Arthropoda > Insecta > Orthoptera > Acrididae > Schistocerca > Schistocerca americana. The sequence continues at coordinate 101,811,220 of NC_060126.1, forward strand.
TCCCACCCACCTGATCCATATAACTGATGTGCCAATGAAGCCGTTTCTCGTTTCACTTATTACTCTTAAGTAGGCAGGAAAAATTTCAGAATATAAAAGCAGGAGAAATAATTCTCGGGACTCATACCGAACTGTTGCGACATCTTACTCGTAATTCCTGTTTATTCCAAAGTGCTGGGCTAAAAATAGAGCGCCCGTAAACGACTAAACGTTTTATTGCTTTCCCGTAAAGTATATCTAAATATTTCGATTGCATGACAACCTTTTGTGATCTTAGATCACAGATAGAAAAATTACTTCCGTCCTTCCACTATGCTTCCACCATTGTTTCGAAAGTTAGTTCTTTCTGTTATGCTTTTATGATCAGATCAATCTGACAAACCACCCACTTCTTTAAATTAATGGAACACCTAGTACAATATTAAATATAGGTGTAGGGTCCCACCTCTCCGCACGTCACCCCATCATCTCCTTCCCTCTCATATCTCACTTGTTTCATTCACTTCTCGCACCCTTCGTTCCCTTCACTTTTCCCTCTCTCCAAGTCCTCACCACTTATAACGACGCTGAACTCTCAACACATCTATATTAGTAAATGTATAATAAAGTTTATGGTGCACGACCCCAGTTGGAGGGGAGGTCTATGTAACTGCTACCGGGGTCAAGAAAAGTTCGATTTTTACTGACAGAATTTCAAATTTAAAACATATCATTATCTAATTTTACGTTAAATGTTTAACATAGTAATTCAAGTACAAGGGGTAGCGGAATGAAAACGAGGCAGGTGGAAAAAAGTAAATAAACTATTTAGTATTTCAAAAGTAAATGCCATAACTCTTACAATATTTATCCCACTGCGAGACAAGACGGTCAATGGTTTTATGGAAAAATATTTGTGCAGACCTATGGAAAACCTAGGTGAAAATACGATCAGTAATGTTTGAGATTTCGATGTACAATGGAACAGGAATGATGATGGAAATAGGATCACATTTGAGAAAATGGAGAAAATGGTCAATAGACTGCAGTGCAATAAAGCGAATGGGGTGGATGAAATTAAGTCGGAACTCATCAAATACAGTGGAATGTCAGGTCTTAAATGGCTACACAGGATAATTGAAATGGCCGTAAATTGAGTTCATGGTTCAGAGTAGTTTAAGGGGTAAGACAAGGCTGCAACGTTCCATCAGACTGGACGAAAGCAGTAATCACACCAACCTTTAAACATGGAAACAGAAAAGATTGGAACAACTACAGAGGTATCTCTTTAATCAGCGCTGTGGGTAAAATCTTCTCAGGTATTGTTGAAAGGAAAGTGCGAGTATTAGTTGAGGACAAATTGGATGAAAATCAGTGTGGGTTTCGGCCCCTTAGAGGTTGTCAGGACCAGATTTTTAGCTTAAGGCAAATAATGGAGAAGTGTTACGAGCGGAACAGGGAATTGTATCTATGCTTTACAGATCTAGAAAAGGCATATGACCGGGTTCCTAGAAGGAAGTTATTGTCTGTTCTACGAGATTATGGAATAGGAGGCAAACTTTTGCAAGCAATTAAAGGTCTTTAAATAGATAGTCAGGCAGCACTTAGAGTTGACCGTAAATTGAGTTCATGGTTCAGAGTAGTTTAAGGGGTAAGACAAGGCTGCAACGTGTCTCCACGGTTGTTCATATTATTTATGAACTTATGACTTAGTTGTGATGACCGATTCGATTGAAAGTTTGCAAAGTAATATTTCAGAGGTAGATCAGAAATGTAAGGACTATGGTGTGAAGATTAGCATCTCCAAAACGAAAGTAATGTCAGTGGGAAAGAGATATAAACTGATTGAGTGCCAAATAGGAGCAACAAAGTTAGAACAGGTGGACGGTTTCAAGTACTTAGGATGCATATTCTCACAGGATGGCAACATAGTGAAAGAACTGGAAGCGAGGTGTAGCAAAGCTAATGCAGTAAGCGCTCAGCTACGATCTACTCTCTTCTGCAAGAAGGGAGTCAGTACCAAGACTAAGTTATCTGTGCACCGTTCAATCTTTCGACCAACTTTGTTGTATGGGAGCGAAAGCTGGATGGATTCAGGTTACCTTATCAGTAAGGTTGATAGCAGGTACTAGTAGATGGGAAAAATGGCAGGAGGATGTTCACAATGAGGAAATCAAAGAAAAACTGGGAATGAACTCTATAGATGTAGCAGTCAGGGCGAACAGGCTTAGATGGTGGGGTCATGTTACACGCATGGGAGAAGCAAGGTTACCCAAGAGACTCATGGGTTCAGCAGTAGAGGGTAGGAGGAGTCGGGGTAGACCAAGGAGAAGGTACCTGGATTCGGTTAAGAATGATTTTGAAGTGATAGGCTTAACATCAGAAGAGGCACCAATGTTAGCACTGAATAGGGGGTCATGGAGGAATTTTATAAGGGGGACTATGATCCAGACTGAGCGCTGAAAGGCATAATCAGTCTTAAATGAGGATGATAATGGTGATGAAACCTATGGAACGATAATCGTACCCAGGCGTGCTTCTCTTCGTCCGAAGGAAGTCGGCGGCCACGAATGTCTTTCTTCATGGTCCAAAGAATATGGAAGTTGCATGGGCAGAGATCGGCCCTGTATAGATGACGTGGCAGACCCATGTGCTGCCAAGGTTATTTCGACTATGCTGCAGACGTTTATGTGAGAAATCATTACACATCCTCCAGACGGGTCGAATAACGTATTTTTGGAGTCCCAAAGAACGGTATTTGTGGGCGTCGATTTACTTCCGACGAAAAGGTGCACAGCCTGGATACAATCGTAGTCCCGTAGCCAGCCGAACAATTTTTCCATGACAGCATTGTCTCAGTGAGATAAACGTATTAACAGTTACTGTGATTACTGGTGTGGCTGCGCCCTCTTGTAATGTTTTGTGGTTCCTGGCTGGATGAAGAAGGATGGTATCCTAGGTGGGTGGACGGTTTTCTCTCACTACACACGAAATGCACACGTGGTTAAAATACACTTTATTACAAGAACCAAATTGAGTACTTAACTTCATTTAGGTCCAACATGAAGTTCTATGGTCAACAGCAATCAAATAATATGTACTAATTCTTGAGTCTTGTCCATGTCCATACCACAACTATATACAATGAGTAACGTTCCCTGCCGGCCGGTGTGGCCGTGAGGTTCTAGGCGCTTCAGTCTGGAACCGCGCGACCGCTACGGTCGCAGGTTCGAATCCTGCCTCGGGCATGGATGTGTGTGATGTCCTTAGGTTAGTTAGGTTTAAGTAGTTCTAAGTTCTAGGGAATTAATGACCGCGGATGTTAAGTCCCATAGTGCTCAGAGCCATTTGAACCATTTTTTAACGTTCCCTCACAGCTAGCTTTTAGTGCGAGGCGACGACTATCACTGTGAAAGACTAGAGCACAGCGCGACGTATTGAGTTGTAAAGCGAACTGAGTCTCGAGGTTACGTACTGAGGTCGAGAGACTGAGACAGCTCGGTCGACGGCGGCAGCCTGTACGCACGCTGCCCAGAGGGCGTTGTCGGTGCGTATCCTGGGCACGTGTCTCGGTCGTATGTTGTCATAAGCAGGCGTAGTTCAGCGCCTGCTGTATAATGTTTTCTAGTGCCGACCGGTGTGCTGGCGAAGACGTACGCCAGCACAGTTACATCTGGTTTACTTACTTTTTTTCGATCAGTCTCGTTTTCATTAGACTGCCGCTTACATTGAAGTGTATATGAGTGTATATGAATAGACGCCGTGTAACTGAAGGCACGCAAATTACCTAGACTATATTCAGGCAGTACATGGAAACGAGAGCACTTAGCGACTACCAATAAACTTGGCAGATAATTTCAAATCTTTATGAAACTTTGTCTAGCTGATATCGACCACAAATTGAGGAAAGAAAAAAAATGTTATATGTTACTATATTTTCACTCTTCATGCAGTAAAGCTTCAGTGTCAGGCAGGACGTATTAATTTATTACTTCTTTATCGCCAACTGTATTCGCAATACATCTTGCTGGCAGTATCCGCGTATACCACCTGGAAAATTATATCACTGTACGACGCATAGTTCAGGAGATACATCGTACATATTGAGATACGCCCAAACCTAGGGTTTCGCCTGACCTCGAGTATTTAACACGTTAGATCATTTGCAAATAAATCAGACGTTTGACGTTGTTTTATACGAGGGAGTGCGATTCTATCAAGAATCGCAGGTAGAAGTGGTTACAACGGCATATTCTAATACCATTGCTTATTGGTATTACGCATGAATATCTGCAACTTTTTATGCACTCTGTCGTCAGGCCACGAGTGGCCTACCGGGACCATCCGACCGCCGTGTCATCCTCAGAGGAGGGTGTGGATAGGAGGGGCGTGGGGTTAGCACACTGCTCTTTCAGTCGTTACGATGGCATTCTTGTCCGAAGCCGCTACTATTCGGTCGAGTAGCTCCTCAATTGGCATCACGAGGCTGAGTGCACCCCGAAAAATGGTAACAGCGCATGGCGGCTGGATGGTCACCCATCCAAGTGCCGGCCACGCCCAACAGCACTGAACTTTGGTGATCCCACGGGAACCGGTGTATCCACTGCGGCAAGGCCGTTGCCTAATTTTTTATGGGAGCTCCGCTAATTGTCTCCATTCGTGCGATGTACACTGTTGCCTTAAATGTACGAATCTTTGGACTGATAAATGATTATTAGCGTATTTTTAAACAGCAGAAAATATAATGTACCGAGCCGTGTTGCCGAGACTGCTACAAAGTATACGTTGCGGACATTTTCGTTTCTTTGCATTCCCCCGACCATAAGAGTGCCTACGTGTCAATTCAGTCACTGAAGCGACAGCTGTAGAGCCGGGCGACAACAATTACAGGCAATTGTGGGCTCGGTGTGGGGGCGGCGCGGCGCGGCGCGGCGCGGCGTGACAGAAGAGCTCCGCCACGCTCCTCGCCGAGTGGACAAGGCGTGCGGCGCCGCGCAGAACGCGCCGTCATCACAGGCCGGACAGGGAGCATACAGCGGCACACGCGGCTGCACCGTTACTGCAGCCAGCTCCGCGTTCTCCAGAAACGCCGCGTCATCCCGCACGCCGCCAGCAGGTACAGGCAACACGAGAAACACGACGAAACAGTTGTTACCTTTCAGCTCGATAACTCTTACAGGTTCCCACTTACTAAGGTAAAGACTACGGTCAAGCTTCCTGGCATGTGATCCAGTTTGGATATGATTGCGTAGAGTCCTTCTAGGAATTTTATGTACTTCTGAAGCCCTTTTCACACTCATCCCTTCGTTTACTGCATTGCCTTCAACTGTTCTTCTGACCATAATGCTCTTTTTGGCGTCTAAAATGAAAGAAAATGCCGTTTAGAATAGTTACGGCAGTTTTATGCAATATGGCTGTTTTAGTATTGTAAATACATAAAATGCAGTAAAGAACAGTAAGTAGTGTACCATAATTGTAATAGCGTAAATCTTTTGTATGTAGACCTATAACGCCATTATAATGCTGTATGGAGACCTATAACGAACGCCACTATGGCGTTCAAGTGCTACCATACACCTCAGCAGAGTATACATTCGTTTGTCTAATATTACGAAGTATTATTACAAATTAAGGTTTGGAACCTTAAATATGAACCTTGAAGGATCACGAAAATATATAGTTCTTTGCACTTATTCATTAATACACTGGCTAAAACGATCAATAATGCTTACCTTGATATAATAGCAACCGTCCAGCTGAGTGACATAAGACACAGTGGCGTATGTACCGTTGAGATGAAGGGTGATGAGGAACTTGTAATACCTTTTTCTGCCGCTAGCTGGCATCACAAAACCGACCTATACTAGAGAGCCTGTGTACAGAGAGAGTGGCCATAGGTGAAGTTGCCCGTGATTGGTTGATTAGCTTTGGCGCCATTTTTCTGCCTAACGTCTCTCGCGCTTCCTATGTTCGACGTGCTTTTGAGTTGAATTGAAGTTCAGAGGACTTTTGGAAACGATTAAAACTTATTTGAATTATTGAGAGACTTGTTACGCGTTGTGCATGCATGTTCGATTTAGTTGTATATCGTTTTCAGTACGTAATTAACGTTTGCGTGTATACTGGTAGCATCACAAGCTTTTCTGAAGCCGATATCTGACAGTCCTAGCTGGAAACGGGAAGTTCCTGTAATTGTTGTGCCATGCTCATTCGACTTTATAGCGTCAAACTCTATTTAGTTCCGAATCAGAACACTAGGCATTATTTTGGTTTCCGTATTATTGCCTGACTGTTGACGCAGGAAAGTTGTAAGCATGTTTTCCGCAGCTGTCGTGGTTGCTGAAATATTTGTAGGTACTCTTGAAGACAGTTTTTAATAGGCCTACTTACTGTGGGGTAGAAGGGATACGGTAGTTTTCTTGTTATATTTGTTCGTTATTACAGTAGCCTACATTTAACATTACCTGATTGTTGTAATCTTTTTCGTTTGTTATCTACGAGAGGTATTTTCTGCCAAACTGCGGGCGGGACTTTTGAATGACCAGTAATGGAGTAGTGGAGTACACACTCACCGAATCAAAAGCACAAGGCAATACGGCGAAATCATTCGTTAAATTCCTTTCTTTAAGCTATAATATACTCTTAGTAGCCTACTACGTACAGCACGGGAAAATTTGATACAGTGGCTGTAAAAATTATTCGTTACTTGCATTTGTCTCCTTTAAAGTTCGTTTACTAGACATATTGCAATGAAAGTAACCCAAATAAAAAAAATATAGTGTTAAGCATTTGTTTTGTATCGGAAGTGCGTAACGCTATAGATTTAACGTACCTGTATTACGTCAGATGAATGAAAGTCGTAAGTAGTTGTTTACTTGTGACACGCAAAAAGTGTGAGACGTATTAGTACTTCTTGTCACGTCTTCAAACTTTTTGCATGTCACAAGTAAACAACTGCTTACGACTTTCTTTCATATATATATATATATATATATATATATATATATATATATATATATATATATATACTGAAGAATCAAAATTACTGGAAGCCTATACAACTAGGAAGATCTAAAGATGGTATTAAAATTTCATGCTTGGCATTTGCAGATGACGTGGCCATTCTAGCAGAAAACGAGACCGCAGCAATTAAACAGATAGACATTCTCAAAGAATGCGCCGAAAAAGTTGGGCTACAAATTTCCTTCCAAAAAACCAAATTCATCTGCTCTAAATTTGAAACTCAAAAACTGACTACAAAATATGGACAAATTGAGAGAGTTCCATTCTTTAAATACTTAGGCGAGGTCCTAGAACCCACAGGGGGAGAGAAAACTGCTCAAAAAGTTCGACTGCAAAAACTGAAAAGAGCATACTGGAAAACCCACAACATCTACAATAAAAAGTGTCTCTCCATTCACCCAAAAATACGACACTACAATACAGTAATCAAGCCCGAAGCACTATATACCAGCGAAACACTCACACTCCATAGAAAAGGCGACCTGGAAGGCATCCTGAAAGAGGAACGCAAAATTATCAGAAAGATTCTTGGCCCAAAAAGAACGGAAGATGGATACAGGTTACAGTCTCGGAAAACTACAGAAAAATTATCTAACCTCGCCGCAGACATCCGGAAAAGAAGACTCTCCCACAAAATTTTAATATACATTGAAAAATTGAAAACCATACCCTGACTACAAGAAACCAAAACAGATCTAGCAAATGCACAAATAAATTCTTCAGAAGTTATAAACAGAAATGTATACAGGCAAAAAATCAATAGTTGGAAAGTACAACCCGAGAATGAAGTTTGCAAGAGACAGGGGACAAAATGGACAGAGGAAAGAAAGAGAATTCATGGGGAAAGAATGAGAGAAGTTTGGAGAATTAAAAAATTGAATCGGAAAAGCTTTGCGTGATCCGTATGGGTCCAATCGCACATAATAATAGATATATATATCTGCAGTTTGGCAGAAAAATGGCCGCCGTATCGTCCGGTTGGCCACTCTCTCCCTATACAGGCTCTCTAGACCTATACAGCAAACTAGCTCTATCTGGTACGATTACACGAAGTTACATGCCTGGCATTAGAGGTGTACGTGACACTATTTTGTCGCCATATCTTATGAATTTAGCTGAAACTGAAGTTGGTCCCTGTGAAATTTAATTAAAGAAAGAATCTTTTTTCTACTCTATTTGGTTTAGCCGAGTCGCACTGGATAACGCTGTGCAAACTTCTCTCGTAGTGATAGCGTGTCCTGATAACCGGGCTGCAAAATCTAACTACTGAGGTGCAAGGCGCAAAGCTTTCTCTAAAAACATTGCTATCATTCTTGTTTCATAATTTTTGGTAATGGTTTTAAATAAACTGCAAATTGATTGACTCATAGGATGCGGACAATGTCTCTGCGTTAAACGAACTCAATAGCAATTTCGTATCATTTGACTTAATAGCGTTTAATGAAACTTAAGTAACAGTTAAGTTTTCTCGTAAATAATATAACTATAATCCAAGAATTAAAAAAATTAAACTTCACATGGATAATCTCTCCTTAAACAAAATTCCAAAATCTAATACTTAATAAATCCATTTCTCAAACAAGATTGATAAATCCAAACAAAAAAGTGAAAAGCAAGAAGGTTCCTGACCTGGCCGTCTGACGAACCAAGAATGCTACATTGTCAGACCACTGCCGCAAATAAGTATAATCGTACCAATGTAAAAATCAATTCTTTTTTTGACAATAATAAATCTTCCATTAATCCATAATATAATTCCCAAAAAATTCCATTCTTTGCTGCGTACTGTTACTAAACAAAAACTCGACTATTCACATCTAATGCCAAAGCTCATCTGTCTGCCTCCTTTCCTTTCCTAGCCTCTCCTTGCGACCAACGGATCAATCTGGTGCGCATCTTTGCAGAGCAGAGATCACATCTAGCTCACCTCTGTACACCGCAGCTTCTCTGCCGAGGCTGGACGCCCATGTCTAACCAACTCAAATCTTACGAACCCCATTCCAGACATCCAGAAAAAGGAAAATTTCTATGAAAATTTACACACCTTGCAGTAATACTAAGCGAATAGCCTGGAGCAGGGAACTACTCACCACTTGCCGGTTGCCTGTCTAACGATGTACCAAGGTCAACAAGAAGTTTATTTTCAGTATTTCATGCGATTAGTGATCGGCTTTAAAAATTTAAAATGCTCACATGATATACCCATCAGAAAGCATAAACTTATGTGGAAAGTTCAACACAATAAGTATTACAGTTATAAATTGTATAAATCAACGCGCGGAAATACCCTGACCGTATTCATTCAGTATTTAAGAATGAGACCACTTAGTGACTTGCAAAAAACTTTACTCATAATTTCAAACCTTAATGAAAATTTTTCTCGCTGGCAGCCCCCCCGCCCCCACGCACGAAGTGGTGAAGGGAAAAAAGTTTACCACTTAGCATTTTTCGTAGTTCATGCTGTAAAACTGCCACACTACGCATGAAGCTTTAGTTTATTACTTCTTTACTATTGTCTGTATTCACAACGAATTTTGTAGTTGGTATCCACATAAACTAGCGAATGTACGTAAAAAATTATATTACTCAACGATACGTAGTTTAGGTGATATGAGGTCATAAATACTTAGGTGGCTGAAAAACTACTTTTACAAGCTTTTACAGTTGGAAACTGTGTGTATGTCTTGACAACGTACGAACAGACTATATTTATCCGTTATTCGAGAACGGGAGCACTTATTCACTTGCAGTAATCTTTACACGTAATTTCAAACTTTTACGAAACTTTTTCTCCCCTCCCCAAATGATGTCGCTTACTACATTTTCAATGTGCGTGCAGTTAGACTTCAGCATCAGACATGAAGTTTTAATGTATTACTTCTTTACTACGGATTCTATTCGCAACATAGCTTGCAGACAGTGCATATAGCACTGAATGCACCTAAAAACTTATACCATTGCACGACACGTTGGTCAGCAGATTATACCGCGTCACGCAGCAAACACGACCACCCTCGTAGAGACGGCAAAACGATTAGGCAGTACAGAGACACAGTGGCACGTAATGAGAGAGCAGCATCGCACAGCAGACGCCAACGCCTTAGTTTCGCTCAGCTGTCCTCAAGTAGCTCGACACGAGGATCTGCTCTGTTGCCTCTATTATGAAAGTACGCCACTCGACTTCACAGATATGACAATGCGTAAGATAATCAGCGGGCGTAAACTTCTGTTTTGGAAATCACGTCTGTACAATCACAACGTACACACGTTTACTTGAATGTTGAAATTCTCTCGATACAGCCCAAACTATGTACCACTACGAGCATATTGTGCACTACAGAATTGCCACAGATACTGTTTGTTGTTTTACGGGCTATTGGTAGCTACCGGTATATGATAATAATAATATTAATAACGCATATGACTATCAAAACATTTACAAGTTCGTACGAATAACTACACCCAAAGACGATCTCAGCTTCAATGGAAAATTCTATGCGCTATAGTATACTTTGGATAGAAAATCACATACGCGACCTCACCACTTACAGCCACTAATTAAATCTTCCAGTATGTAACTCTACTACACTACAACGCACCTCGCTAAGCAATGACGTAACAGAAATATTCAACTAAAAGGGAACGAGCTGTCGTGCTCGATAATACTGTATAAATATTTTTCCAGTTCAAAACCTCAACCAAATTGCGTAGAACCAGCTAATTGCAGTGAACGTGTCTGCAACTTTAAATAATATTTATTTTATGTCGCACTTGTATAGGTATAATTTACTCTCTTGTTTGATTGACAGTATAAATCAGAGGTAACTTCTGTACGTAGCAGCCAAGTTACAATAACATTGTTGCTTAACTTGAATACCAATGTATTAATTCCTTTTATAATCCTCACACTCACATCAATAACTGAGTCATCTTCCTTTCACGAATTAATCATCATTCTCTTTAAGTAAAAAATATTGGAGATAATTTCTCTCTTTCTTTTAGCTTAAGGAATGTGAAACATTATCTCTATTTGGAAATGAACAAATCTGAACCAATATTCCTATTTTCTTGGGAATTTATATCTTTGCTTTTTATAACGTTGCAGACTTTTCTTTATCTTATCTTTGACTTCGTTTTACCACTTAAAGTATTTGCAAAGTATTCGTTTGCTATAAAATTGAACTTTACTTTTAAAATATCCTTGAATGTTAAATGTGGGGCAAATGAGACTCGGGACACTATTTTTATTTTTAAAACAGGAACTGCTCTGTCTTTATTGCATGGTTACTTTTATCTACAAGTCAGGTTTTATTTTACGAGTGCTAGCCAATCAAGCAAACCCCACTAAGTGGAATTAACTGGGTGTCAACGCCACTTTTATACTGCTTGAATTTTAAAATGGACATAAAAATAATTCCACTTTAGGAATTGACTGCACACGGCCCCACTACTATTGGAATTACTTAAAAGACGGAAATCGCACGATAGCAGAGACAGTTACCGTGCACTCAGTAACAATGGTTCTTGCTTTGTCGTTTAGGGTCTTCTAGGAAAAGCTACTAAATTCGAGACTGCGCGTGCAAAAGCCCTACTAACATAGAATGGTTCGTGCTACATCACATACAAATACCAAGATGACACAGTCCCTGTGTCTACATAGAGATTTCAAAACCTTAACTAAACTACATCGACACTCAAGTTGAAGTCGCAAAATAATCCCTAAGACAATATCGCAAAGGCACCATTTTCTAAGTGGTTGTTTTCACCTACAAATACACTAATACATCAACGCAGAGGCACTGTTTCCTTTGTGCGTGCTTTCTCCGCATTCATATTCAAATAAAGACTTCACATGATAACTTCACTTATCTCCCACAACAAAATGGAACATCTCTAGTCCACCGAGATACGTATCGGCTACAAGCGAGTGGGTTTCAAGTTATACTTCTTTCAGTAATTGTTTTAGCATAAAATCACCAACAACGAGAAACCTGTCCTAAACTACCACTGCTACCTCACAAATCAATCACTTGACGTTTTTCGCTCGGCAAAGTGAGATAAAAATTATCAGAGATCGGAGTAAATGTCTTTCAAACAAGCCGATAACAATCTGACAGAATTCCCCTAAACGACTGTAGCGTTTGACTCAAACAACCTCGAGTCTAATCCCGACTCGGACTGATGTTAGTCCGGCTACAAGCCAACAACGACTAACTGAATTTCTCATGGGACAAACCAAGAACCATTTACAATGTGAACGAACATAGCACGCTAATTCTCTCTTTTAATAATAATTGGCTTTTCTTTGTGGCTGTCGTTAGGGTCTTGTGGTGGCCAGCTGCGCCTGTAGATGCTATCTTTGCCGCAAGTTGCACCTTTACAGTCGTCCGTGCGTAGTAAACTCGCTGACTGTGATCGGATTCTGGTGCCCATATATTTTTAGGCGATAGTCTCAACAAAATTTTACAAAAATACAAATTCTAACACTTTCCAAACAATTCACTACATCACTTTCTTTTCATAACAGCAAATTTTGATGGTAAGATGAGGCGACTCCTACTAGTAATGCCGATTCAACGCAAAACAAATTTTGGCGCTTTATAAGATAAGTCGTCATAAACATCGAGATGCGTGAGAAACTAACTTTTCCTTAAAACTGAACGCAAATTACCCACTGCCCCAGGAAATCCTGGGCCTAATCTCAATGAGGAATCGCCTCAGGAGACAATGGCAGCGCACCAGGCGTCAGTACTTCAAACGGCACATTAACAGGCTACAGGGCATCATACACGATAAAATACAAACAAACAGAACACAACAGTGGAACCAAGAACTCGAAGGGCTGGACACCGCACGACCTGGCGTGTGACAGCTAGCCCGACACTTCACCAGGGAGAAAATATACGCCCCAACGCTTGAAGGGCCTGACGGACCTGCATACTCAGCGGAAGAGAAAGCAGAACTAATGGCCCGCACATTCACAACGCCATTCACACCGAACCTGGTACCATCAGATCCAGCGTTCACTCTTGCTACTGACCAAGAGGTTACACGCATTCTAGCCCAACCATCTCGCGACGACATTCGACATGCTAGAACAGCCGAAGTCTCCTGGGCTATAATGCATTCCGCTGCTAGGAAAGCCCCTGGTCATGATGGCATTCAAACCGTGTTCTCCATCAGTTCACGGATAAAGCAACTGAGTACTTAGCACACATAAGGAATACCATACTAAAACACCAACACTTCCCCGCCTTTTGGAAGACGGGCAAGGTCCTGGTGTTCAGGAAGCCGGGGAAAGACCACAGCCTCCCACAAAATTACCGACCCATCAGCCTTCTGAGCTCGCTCAGTAAGATTGTTGAGAAGGTGATTCTCAAACGCATCACTAGGCACTGCATAACAAATGACATCCTGAGACCGGAAAAATTCGGCTTCAGGAATCACCTCTCCACAACGTAACAACTCTTACGGGTAGTTGAACATATAACATATGGCTTCAACATAAACAAAGCTACAGGGGCGGTGTTCCTGGACATCGAAAAGGCTTTCGACCGTCTATGGCACAACGGCCTCATTCGCAAACTCAGCGACGCAGGATTCCCCGACGGGCTGCTGCGTCTAATACACTCATACCTCACAGACAGGAGTTTCAACACTGACGTGCAGGGAAAACAATCAACACGAAACGGTATACACGCGGGAGTACCCCAGCGAAGCATCCTAGGGCCCTTACTGTTTAACCTCTACATAAACGATCTCCCAACCACACACAACACAACGATGGCAATCTACGCGGATGACACAGCCACCCTCGCGCAAGATTGGAAACTATCAAACATTACGTCACGCCTACAGACTGCACTCAGAGTGGCCGAGTCTTGGTTGGAGAAATGGCGTGTTAGAGTAAACGTCGACAAGTGCGAAGCCGTTCTGTTCACTAGAAGACCGCAGCAACTGCGCCAACACCGATACTGCAGACCAATAACTCTACATGCACGCCCAATACGTTTCCGTGAGAAAGTCAAATACCTCGGTGTCTGGCTGGACCTCAAATTACTCTGGGGGGGGGGGGGGGGCACATACAACACACGATCAACCGAGCTAGCACAAGGCTCAAACAGCTCTACCCTATGCTCAACAGGCGTAGCACACTGAACAGAAGGGTGTCGAGGTCCATGTACATGACACTTATCCGACCCCTGATGACGTACGCAGCTCCTGTCTGGGGATACGCTGCACCTACACGCCTGCGCCGTCTCCAGCTCATACAAAACAAAGTACTCAAAATCATAAGCAATGATCCACGATACACACGCATCGCGGACCTTCACCGGGAATACCGACTTGAGACTCTCACGGAGGTAATCCACAAACTCACCACAAGACTATACAGAACCCGTCTATTCTGAATCTGGGGAACTACGACCACAGCCATAGATGGAAACATAAAAGACCAAAAGACATGCTTGTAAGGACCTAACATCTATGGCCAAGCATACGCAAACATAACGGTACAGGTGAGCCCCCGTTGATCAGACGCCATTACTGGATATCCAGCTGGAACACACTGCCGAATAACTGGCACCACGCAGGGAAGCCGTACCGTACACTGCATGCAGACAAGCTCCACGCATCCCCAACACAGTGAGATGATCTGTGGCCGATCTACCACTACTGTATAACGATCTTGATTGTTCCAGGAATGTAGCGGCTGCAGCAACTGGGATACATCGCCATCGCTTGCCACGGTAATGATGCATGATACACATACTAAAAAATCCAACGTTGTATGAACTATCGCAGCTAGTAAGCCACTACTGCTCTTACTACCCATCCCACTGTCGCAGAGGTTTTTTTCCCACGGCACGAGCCATGGCACTTTTTTCCCCTCTGCTCTTCAAATCGTTATCCTCACTCGCGTTTCGTCCACTATCTATCACTTGATGGACCGTGTTAATGCGTAGTCTTACCCAGGCGCACGGATAACATCACAGCCCAGCATCCTGTGATCCACTTACTAGATAACTAACATGTTAACGGAGGTGACAGTAGAACTTTTGGTTTGGTCACCATGATGGTGCGGGCGCGGAGGGGCCCCATCTCTATTTTAAAAAAACACCCAGAATATACTTATCCGGTGTTTGGTACTGAGAGCACACTGTGACTTACAAAAAACTTTAAACATCTTGTCCATCCATTACTAAACTTTTTTTTCTGTCATGCTTAAAGTCAATACGTAACACATTAACTCATTTGTAAAGTAATCAGTGGTTTTAAGCTATTTTACACGTGAGAGTTCGATTTTTTGAAGAGTGTGGGGTTTTTGGTACTTCATTCGTAGATATATTACATTTCATTATGATTCTCCCTTGAATCTCAGCCTGACATCTGCTTTCTTGATGTGTGTTTTCGGTGGTCACCCCACATTAGGTCACTCAGGATGTTAGTTACTGCCTTCAGTGATCTGTCACCAATAGTGTAATAGAACAGTAGCATATCTCTCCGCGTTTTTACGCACAATACGTTACGTGAGGACCAAATCTCAGACGCCGCACCCATCATCGGTCCTCTGCATGTGTCACTGCGTTTCGCTACAGTCTTCTGGAGTTACCAACGACATTGTCTGCAAATTCCTCGTGGATCCACCGACGTTATCCTCTGCATAATACACTACTGGCCATTAAAATTGCTACACCATGAAGATGACGCGCTACAGGCGCGAAATTTAACCGTCAGGAAGAAGATGCTGTGATAAGCAAATGATTAGCTTCTCAGAGCATTCACACAACGTTGGCGCTGGTGGCGACACCTACAACGTGCTGACATGAGCAAAGTTTCCAACCGATTTCTCATACACAAACAGCAGTTGACCGGGGTTGCCTGGTGAAACGTTGTGATGCCTCGTGTAAGGAGGAGAAATGCGTACCATCACGTTTCCGACTTTGATAAAGGTCGGATTGTAGCCTATCGTGATTGCGGTTTGTCGTATCGCAACTTTGCTGCTCGCGTTGGTCGAGACCCAATGACTGTTAGCAGAATATGGAATCGGTGGGTTCAGGAGGGTAATACGGAACGCCGTGCTGGATCCCAACGGCCTCGTATCACTAGCAGTAAAGATGACAGATATCTTATCCGCATGGCTGTAACGTATCGTGCAGCCACGTCTCGATCCCTGAGTTAACAGATGGGGACGTTTGCAGGACAACAACCATCTGCACGAACAGTTCGACGACGTTTGCAGCAGTATCGACTATCAGCTCGGAGACCATGGTTGCGGTTACTCTTGACGCTGCATAACAGGAGCGCCTGCGATAGTGTACTCAGCGACGAACCTGGGTGCACGAATGGCATAACGTCATTTTTTTTCAGATGAATACAGGTTCTTTTTGCAGCATCATGATGGTCGCATCCGTGTTTGGCGACATCGCAGTGAACGCACATTGGAAGCGTGTATTCGTCATCGCCATTCTGGCGTATCACCCGGCGTGATGGTATGGGGTGCCATTGGTTACACGTCTCGGTCACCTCTTGTTCGCATTGACGGCACTTTGAACAGTGGACGTTACCTTTCAGATGTGTTACGACCTGTGGCTCTACCATTTATTCGATCCCAGCGAAACTTTACATTTCAGCAGGATAATGCACGACCGCACGTTGCAGGTCATATACAGGCCTTTCTGGATACAGAAAATGTTCGACTGCTGCCCTGGCCAGCACACTCTCCAGATCTCTCACCAATTGAAAACGTCTCGTCAATGGTGGCCGAGCAAGTGGCTCGTCACAATACGCCAGTCCTTACTCTTGATGAACTGTGGTATAGTGTTGAAGCTGCATGGGCAGCTGTACATGTACACGCCATCCAAGCTCTGTTTGACTCAATGCCCAGGCGTATCAAGGCCGTTATTACGGCCGGAGGTGTTTCTTCTGGGTACCGATTTCTCAGGATCTATGCAGCCAAATTGCGTGAAAATGTAATCATATTTCAGTTGTAGTATAATATATTTGTCCAATGAATACCCGTTTATCATCTGCATTCCTTCTTGGTGTAGCAATTTTAATGGGCAGTAGTGTATTTGTGTATGGTGTTTCAAAATTACAAAGAAAAACTTCGGGGGGCGGGGAGGGGGGGAGCGGTGTACAAGGTGCCTTGAGGAAGAAAATGAAGATACGGACCCGTGTCCGGTATGTTCATCCAACAACGCTACAGAGCTTCGAAATGTACCGGCACAGGGGATCGACTACTGAGGCGAGAAGGAATGGGCATGCAGCGTTACGCGCCTATGGGCAACGACATCCCAACAGGCGTCAGTCGCACCACTCCAAGTTTGTGGCCATCCATCGGCGTCTGCTTGAAACGTGTGGTTCCACAGGGCGTCGACAAGACAGATGTTGCCAAGACTTCCAGAGGATGTACTAGATAGGTTCGACGCAGACCCACCCGCCAGCACCCGCTCTGTGGAAGACGCAGTGCAAAGCTCCCACTTGGCGGTTTGGCGTGTGATGTATGAGGAAGGAAGACATCAATTCCATCTTAGAAGATACAGGCGCTGTTGGCCCACGATTTTGCTTCGCATATGGAATTCGGACAGTGGTTCCTGTAGCGTTGCGCTAGAAAAATTTGTGATAATGTCTTATGGGACCAAACTGCTGAGGTCATCGGTCCCTAAGCCTACACACTACTTAATCTGCCGTAAACTAACTTACGCTATGGACAACACCCACCCATTCCCGAGGGAGGACTCGAACCTCCGGCGTGGGGAGCCGCACGGCCAGTGACAAGGCGCCCCAGACCGCGCGGGCAGCTATATTATGCTGCGTATTTGTTGTTCACGAACGAGGTGTCCTTCACCCTTGAATGTATGTCCGACGCCCACAATTGCTATGTGTGGGCTTAGGAGATCACCACGCTACACACTAACGAGGGGATCATCAAAATTTCACCATCAATGTATTGGCTGGATTGGTCCACCTTTTCTTGACTGGGCAGTCCATGCTTCACCCTCGACTCTCAGTCGGGGACTGCTGCCGGAATTGCTGGAGAAGGTGTCGCTTGCAGTCCGTCGGCGTATGTAGTTCCAGCTCGATGGGATACCAACGAACTTCAGTTGAGCTGCCAGGATCCAGATCGGACGGATGATTGGGGATCGCTGGATTCGTCGAGGTGGCCCTATAATGCAGCCTCCTCGGTTGCCTGACCTCAACCCGCTGGACTCCCTGTGAGGCCGTTTGAGGAGTGGGGTGCGGGAAACGCCGGTGGAAGACATAGTGGCGGGAATACATGCAGCGTGTGAGGTTGTTTGAATCATCCCCGGTATCTTTGAGCGAGTGCGGCAGTCAATGAGACACAAATATCAGGCATGCTGCGACGGTGGTGAGCAGGCATTTTAAGGAACTGCTGTAATTGTATATGTGTCGTAGATGGTGAATGCATTGTAGCGGAAAGTACCAGCCATCCGTTAAACTAATTTAAACAAGCGAAGAAAACAGTCTCGACAGTAATCGAACATTTAGAGTTTAACGTTCGCGTCACATGTTGTTCACCTCGTTCAATGTAATTCATTTCCTGTACCATCAGAATGGATGGTAATATATATTCCTCGAGTCCTGATGCCTATCATGATGTCTACAGGTATGGCTCCTCACCGCTTCCTTGTATCCACGGTTTCTGTCCTTTAAAATTAAATAAGGGCGCCGATGTCTCGCAATGTCTGCTGTTATTCATGTAATGCGGCCGACTGCCGCACACTCCAGCAGACTAGATGGCGGTGGCTGTTGCTTTGGCCGAGGTTCGCCTCCGTAATTTTGACACCGTCGTGCTCTGTCTGTTTCATAATATATGCTACATAGCAAAACGCCGGAGACTATGGAAGGTTCCGAGAGACAATACACTGCGGATAGAAGCCCACGTCGATCACCCTCAGCCACTATGGCAATAGAGTATCACATTCATAGGAGACCTGTCTATGCAACAGCTAGCTGCATTTGCTTCACTGACGATTGTGGCTATCAATCCAGTCACCGAATACAAAAAAAACAGCAAGTCTCGACCTGACTGTGGTGTGTTCGCGTATGAAAACACACCTGCTGCTGGAGGGGTGGTCTAATGGCAGGCGCCGGCGCCTTGGCTTCGACGCTCTGAAGCGTCGTTGCACGACGTTTCCAGATTCGGCTTCCTATACTCATTTTGTTCCTCGAGACATTTTCTACACAAAAGCGCCAAAGCGACTGGTATAGGCGTGCGTATTCCAATACAGATTTATGTGAACTGACAGAATACGGCGCTGCTGTCGGCAACGCCTATATAACACAACAAGTGTCTGGCGCAGTTGTTAGAGCGGTTACTGCTGCTAGAATGGCAAGTTATCAATACTTAAGTGAGTTCGAATGTGGTGTTACACTCGGCGCACTAACAATGGGAGACAGCATCTCTAAGGTAGCGATGAAGTGGGGATTTCCCCGAACGACCATTTCGCGAGCGTACCGTCAGTATGAGGAATCCGGTAAAACATCAAATCTTCGTCATTGCTGTGGCCGCAAAAAGATCCTGCAAGAACGGGACCAACGACGACTGAAGAGAATCGTTCAACTCATGAAGTAATGAGTGCTATCGACAGGGGATGTCAAATTGATTTCATATTTTTAGATTTCCAGAAGGCTTTCGGCACCGTTCCCCACAAGCGTCTTCTAACCAAACTACGTGCCTACGGAGTATCGCCTGAGTTGTGCAACTGGATTCGTAATTTCCTGTCAGAAAGGTCACAGTTCGTAGTAATAGACGGAAAGTCATCGAGTAAATTCAACTAAATACTTAGAGATTACAATTACAAATAACCTAAATTGGAACGATCACATAGATAATATTGTGGGTAGAGCAAACCAAAGACTGCGATTCACTGGCAGAACACTTAGAAGGTGCAACAGGTCTACTAAAGAGATTGCTTACACCACGCTTGTCCGCCCTATTCTGGAGTATTGCTGTGCGGTATGGGATCCGCATCAGGTGGGACTGACGGATGACATTGGAAAAGTACAAAGAAGGGCAGCTCGTTTTGTATTATCGCAAAGTAGGGGGGAGAGTACCACAGACATGATACGTGAATTGGAGTGACAATCATTAAAACAAAGGCGTTTTTCGTTGTGACGGGATCTTCTCATGAAAATTCAATCACCAGTTTTCTCCTCCGATTGCCAAAACATTTTGTTGGCACCCACCTACATAGGGAAAAATGATCATCACGATAAATAAGAGAAATCATGGCTCGCACAGAAAAAATTAAGTGCTCGTTTTTCCCGCGTGCCGTTCGAGAGTGGAACGGTAGAGAGACAGCTTGAAGGTGGTTCATTGAACCCTCTGCCAGGCACTTTACTGTGAATAGCAGAGTAATCACGTAGATGTAGATGTAGATGAGAACGTGGCAGTAGTGCAGCCCTTCCTCAAATTGCTGCAGATTTCAGTGCTGGGCCATCAACAAGTGGCAGCGTGCGAACCATTCAATGAAACATCATCGACATGGGCTTTCAGAGCCGAGGGCCCGCTCGTGTACCCTTGATGACTGCACAACACATAGCTTTACGCCTCGCCTAGGCCCGTAAACACTCACATTGGACCGTTGATGACTGGAAACATGTTGCCTGGTCGGACGAGTCTCGTTTCGAATTGTATCGAGCGGATGGCCGTGTACGCTTACAGAGACCACCTCATGAATCCATGGACCCTGCATGTCCGCAGAGGACTCTTCAAGCTGGTGGAGGCTTTGTAATGGTGTGGGACGTGTGCAGTTGGAGTGATATGCGACCCTGATACGTTTAGGTATGACTCTGACAGGTGACACGACCGTAAGCATCCTGTCTGATCACCTGCATCTATTCGTGTCCATTGCGCATTCCGACAGTCTTGGGCAATTCCAGTAGGACAATGCGGCACCTCACGCGTCCAGAATTGCTACAGAGTGGCTCCAGGAACACTCTTTTGAGTTTAAAGACTTCCGATGGCCGCCAAACTCCCCAGGCGTGAACATTATTGAGCATATCTGGGATGACTTGCAACGTGCTGTTCAGAAGCGATATCCACCCCCTCGTACTCTTACGGATTGATGGACAGCCCTGCAGGATTCATGGTATCAGACATTAGTAGAGCCCATACCACGTCGTGCTGCGGCACTTCTGCATAATCGCAGGGGCCCTACACGATATTAGGTAGGTGTATCAGTTTTTTATCTCTGCAGTATATATCTCCTCGAAATTTGCCGGTGTCATGTTGAAACGCCCTGTATACTGTAAGCCCTAAAATACTCGCTTGGAGTACTCCGGTAATTACATTTACTTTTGTCGAATTCGTCCAGTTAAGATCAACGTACTGAATTTTACCTCTTGGAAAGAGCTGGTTTCAGTCAGAAACCTCGTCTGATACTCAGTAAGCTCGTATTTTCTCACTAAACGACAGTGCGGCACTGTATCAAATTCCTGTGTCTACGGCACTCTGTCTGTCTCGCACGAGCACAGCAAGCTGTGTTTCGCAAGGTCTCTGTTTACAGAATCCATATCAACTTTTATACAAAAAGATTTTTGTTCCCCAGAAATGTCATAATTCTGACTACAACCGACCGATAGCAAAATCCGCGGCAGCAGCATAATACAACCGACGTAGTGTGATGGCGTGTAGCCCATTTCTCGATTTGGACGCGCACCGTTATTTGTAGCCGTTAGCAGAATGACGCTGGGTAATTATGAAAAGAAATTAGTGAACGTCACGCTTCTCGCGATACGGCAACAGCCTGGACTCGGATGTTACTTCTAACAGCGCGGCGGAGTAGAGTGAGGGTCATTGTATCATGGCCTGTAGAAAATCAGATGGAGTTGTTGGACTGGTCTGATGAAAACCACGTTCTGAGTTTCACAAAGCATCTTCTAGATTCAAATTTACTCCCACATTAGTACCTGGTAGCTCGCCAGTTGTACTTGGGTAGCTGCGTCGGTAAGTGTATTTCCCGTGAAAGCGGGGGTTCCGCTTTCGAGTCCTGCTCCGGCACACAGTTTTAATCTGACAGGAAGTTTCAGTTCAGCTCACACTCCACCGCAGGAAGTTTCGGTCTGGAGATATTTGAGATTAACTAGAGCGTCAGTTATGTACCAGATGAGTGTTTCAAAAAGTAGCAGCCACTGTTTGCGTAGCTCAGGAAGGATGGAAACCAACTGCGCCATCTTTGAACCGTAAGTTAGCAGAAATCTTGCGATGAAGATTAAACGCTCTTGTTGGGCTAAAAGAAGGTTCTGCATATTACTCGCTGTATAAATGGTGGTTTTAGCACCAGGAACTTTTTTTGATGGAATCACCAAGTCGGCACAAGTACACTAAACCACTTTCTAAGCAAAAGTACATTCAACTTCAAGAGCTTTATCCTATGATTCTTATTTTGAACCATCTTCCGATCTAAAATTCTAGAACTGACTTCCTTTCTCATCGTTTTCATCTGACTGTAGCCACTGTGAGACTCGTTATTTACGTCAACCTTTAAGTTCTCGCGAGGTGTATTTAATCCAAACAAAGCTCGTATGGAGAGAAGATAATACGGAAGGTCGTGACAGAGCTGTGGGTCTAAAACAGCACTCGACGGACATAATTTGTCATCACATACAGTGTGTGTAAAACCCATGTCACAAAATTTCGTGGGTTTATTCTTGACATAAAAACATTCCAGAAAGTTCTTATGAACTTGGCTCCGAAAATCCTTTGTTAGGTGTGTGTGGAAGGATTATTATTAATGGCACAAAATAAAACATTTAGCAAACGAATTAATATTTATGATAGAGTTTATTATTCATGGCACAAAACTGATACATTTACCAAACACAATTTACATTTATTTTAATTTGATTAATTTATTTATTTAACCTGATTTTATTCGGGCCATCAGGTCCTCTCTTACATAGGACCAGCATTTCTCTTATACAGCATCATAGTTACCCAACAAATAACAGTTTTAATATGACATGATGATATGAGTCCCTAAAGCATGGCCGGCCACAGTGGCCGAGCGGTTCTAGGCGCTTCAGTCTGGAACCGCGCGACCGCTACGGTCGCAGGTTCGAATCCTGCCTCGGGCATGGATGTGTGTGATGTCCTTAGGTTAGTTAGGTTTAATTAGTTCTAAGTTCTAGGGGACTGATGACCTCAGCTGTTAAGTCCCATAGTGCTTAGAGCCATTTGAACCATTTGAACCTAAAGCATGTGAGTAAATTATACTGACTACGAACTAAAGAAGTTAATATTGGCGTTCCTTGTACTATCGGAGCTGCAGCCACTGAAAGTGCTAACAGTAGTAATAATAATGACGTTAATGACAATAATGACAGTGGCAGTTATAATAGTACTTTATAGGTCTACAAAATAGATGTTTCCTGACATAGCGAGTTCTGGGAAAAGGAAATTTAAGACTACATCGGTTAAGAATCCCGGGAAACGTGGAAGATTAATTTGAAAAGAACGATGTAAAGAGTAACGGCTGCTTACAGGGACAGTGGTTATCTTACTGTTGCATTACTAGCTATGTCATTACCTGTCTTCTGCAAAAAATGGTTCAAATGGCTCTGAGTACTATGAGACTTAACTTCTGAGGTCATCAGTCCCCTAGAACTTAGAACTACTTAAACCTAACTAACCTAAGGACATCACACACATCCATGCCCGAGGCAGGATTCGAACCTGCGACCGTAGCAGTCGCGCGGTTCCAGACTGAAGTGCCTAGAACCGCTAGACCACCGCGGCCGGCCTGTCTTCTGCAGCTCGAGATGTTATTTACTGCTGTTATATAATGCTGTTGTTCCAGTGTCGGGTTCCTGCTACTGAGGAGGACTTCGAGAAAGTGGATGAACGATGGAGTGGGACAGAAAAGATTTTGCTCTGATGGAAGCGGCGGTTTATGTCATGTTGTTCAGACAAGAAGGTTAAGGTCGAAGGGAGATATGAGGGACAGTATACGTTAAAAGGAAAATAGGGAAGACTGAGGGTACGGCAACCTCTGAACTCGACCGCACGCAGCCAGGGTAGCTGTGCATGTGATATAACGAGGATAAGCATTCACAACGGGTTCCAGGTGCCGTGAACTTTCGTGAGAAAAGCCTTGCAGGATAACATTGCTGTAATCAGTAGTTGGAAGTACAGCTGTTTGCACAAGTTTCTTTCTCAGGAGAATAGGGAAGACGTTTTTATATTTTTGTTAGGTATGAAGAGATAGTGATGACTTCTTGCACATTAGTCTCAGTCCAATTTGATTTTCGTCTATTATTACTCCTAGCCTCTTTGTTGAAGGAGAGAATTTGATTTACGATTAAAGATGGTAGGGGTTCGTGATATTCTGGGCTAGTGTGCCTAGTACTGCTCGGGTTTTGCAAGGGCTGAGTTTTAACCCTATATCCTGCGCCCATTCTGATAGTGCTGTCTTCAGCTTTATAGGTGTTGCACTTGGGTAAGACTGGTGGTCATCAGCGTACATGTGGTATTTGAAATACGACAAGACAGGCGATGAATCATTTACGTACAATGAAAAGAGTGTAGGACCTAATACTGAACCCTGGAGGATGCCTGATACTACCTGCATTCACTGCGACTTTGTGGTATCGGACATGACGCATTGCTTGCGAGACGTTAGGTATGAGCAAAACCATTGCACTGCACTTGGTGAGGAATTTAGGCTGATAAGTTTGGTAATTTGATTTACAGAGATTGCTCGCAATGGACCACCTCTTGCTCCCATGTTCATGAGTGATTCCATCCCACACGTTGAGGCTGAACTGCTGTCGGCAGCTGTCTTGTCGCACATCATGAGTGTTTTCATAAGCCCAGACGTGACTGTTATGACAACTGATGACTCTATCACATGTAAAGCCTGCTTCTTCAATGAATAAGACATGCTAACAAGTGCAGGAACACACCACACTGCCCTAACGTGCTTTGACAGGAAGTCGTTCTTAGCCAAATGTCTACTTCATTTGATCCTTGCACCCGTTGAGAGTGATAGTGTACATACACTCCTGGAAATGGAAAAAAGAACACATTGACACCGGTGTGTCAGACCCACCATACTTGCTCCGGACACTGCGAGAGGGCTGTACAAGCAATGATCACACGCACGGCACAGCGGACACACCAGGAACCGCGGTGTTGGCCGTCGAATGGCGCTAGCTGCGCAGCATTTGTGCACCGCCGCCGTCAGTGTCAGCCAGTTTGCTGTGGCATACGGAGCTCCATCGCAGTCTTTAACACTGGTAGCATGCCGCGACAGCGTGGACGTGAACCGTATGTGCAGTTGACGGACTTTGAGCGAGGGCGTATAGTGGGCATGCGGGAGGCCGGGTGGACGTACTGCCGAATTGCTCAACACGTGGGGTGTGAGGTCTCCACAGTACATCGATGTTGTCGCCAGTGGTCGGCGGAAGGTGCACGTGCCCGTCGACCTGGGACCGGACCGCAGCGACGCACGGATGCACGCCAAGACCGTAGGATCCTACGCAGTGCCGTAGGGGACCGCACCGCCACTTCCCAGCAAATTAGGGACACTGTTGCTCCTGGGGTATCGGCGAGGACCATTCGCAACCGTCTCCATGAAGCTGGGCTACGGTCCCGCACACCGTTAGGCCGTCTTCCGCTCACGCCCCAACATCGTGCAGCCCGCCTCCAGTGGTGTCGCGACAGGCGTGAATGGAGGGACGAATGGAGACGTGTCGTCTTCAGCGATGAGAGTCGCTTCTGCCTTGGTGCCAATGATGGTCATATGCGTGTTTGGCGCCGTGCAGGTGAGCGCCACAATCAGGACTGCATACGACTGAGGCACACAGGGCCAACACCTGGCATCATGGTGTGGGGAGCGATCTCCTACACTGGCCGTACACCACTGGTGATCGTCGAGGGGACACTGAATAGTGCACGGTACATCCAAACCGTCATCGAACCCATCGTTCTACCATTCCTAGACCGGCAAGGGAACTTGCTGTTCCAACAGGACAATGCACGTCCGCATGTATCCCGTGCCACCTAACGTGCTCTAAAAGGTGTAAGTCAACTACCCTGGCCAGCAAGATCTCCAGATCTGTCCCCCATTGAGCATGTTTGGGACTGGATGAAGCGTCGTCTCACGTGGTCTGCACGTCCAGCACGAACGCTGGTCCAACTGAGGCGCCAGGTGGAAATGGCATGGCAAGCCGTTCCACAGGACTACATCCAGCATCTCTACGATCGTCTCCATGGGAGAATAGCAACCTGCATTGCTGCGAAAGGTGGATATACACTGTACTAGTGCCGACATTGTGCATGCTCTGTTGCCTGTGTCTATGTGCCTGTGGTTCTGTCAGTGCGATCATGTGATGTATCTGACCCCAGGAATGTGTCAATAAAGTTTCCCCTTCCTGGGACAATGAATTCACGGTGTTCTTATTTCAATTTCCAGGAGTGTATTTTCATGGAGAATGTTTTAGATCGTCGTATGATTAACGTCTTTCCTACTCGCAATTTCCTTTGTACTAATTGATGGAATTTTATCCGCAGTTCCGCAGTACGGAGAACTTGTTATTCAAGCTGAACGGTCGTAGACCGCATGGGCTCTCAGGATCTGTTTCTCTCTCCTCAAATGATCCTGTCTCTCGCAAGCTTTGGTGGAGTCCTACTAACCTTCTTATACGAGTTAATTTCCTTCTACGGTAACGTTCAGTATAAAATGACGTCCGGCGTTCGCAGTCCCATCTGATAGGACGTACATGTAGTTAACATCCTCATTTGAGACACTGACTACAACGTCGTTATGTGTTGTGATTGAAGTGGCTCTAAACTAGGACAGACGAGAAAACAAAACAGATTCTATGACCAACTACACTCCTGGAAATTGAAATAAGAACACCGTGAATTCATTGTCCCAGGAAGGGGAAACTTTATTGACACATTCCTGGGGTCAGATACATCACATGATCACACTGACAGAACCACAGGCACATAGACACAGGCAACAGAGCATGCACAATGTCGGCACTAGTACAGTGTATATCCACCTTTCGCAGCAATGCAGGTTGCTATTCTCCCATGGAGACGATCGTAGAGATGCTGGATGTAGTCCTGTGGAACGGCTTGCCATGCCATTTCCACCTGGCGCCTCAGTTGGACCAGCGTTCGTGCTGGACGTGCAGACCGCGTGAGACGACGCTTCATCCAGTCCCAAACATGCTCAATGGGGGACAGATCCGGAGATCTTGCTGGCCAGGGTAGTTGACTTACACCTTCTAGAGCACGTTGGGTGGCACGGGATACATGCGGACGTGCACTGTCCTGTTGGAACAGCAAGTTCCCTTGCCGGTCTAGGAATGGTAGAACGATGGGTTCGATGACGGTTTGGATGTACCGTGCACTATTCAGTGTCCCCTCGACGATCACCAGTGGTGTACGGCCAGTGTAGGAGATCGCTCCCCACACCATGATGCCGGGTGTTGGCCCTGTGTGCCTCGGTCGTATGCAGTCCAGATTGTGGCGCTCACCTGCACGGCGCCAAACACGCATACGACCATCATTGGCACCAAGGCAGAAGCGACTCTCATCGCTGAAGACGACACGTCTCCATTCGTCCCTCCATTCACGCCTGTCGCGACACCACTGGAGGCGGGCTGCACGATCTTGGGGCGTGAGCGGAAGACGGCCTAACGGTGTGCGGGACCGTAGCCCAGCTTCATGGAGACGGTTGCGAATGGTCCTCGCCGATACCCCAGGAGCAACAGAGTCCCTAATTTGCTGGGAAGTGGCGGTGCGGTCCCCTACGGCACTGCGTAGGATCCTACGGTCTTGGCGTGCATCCGTGCGTCACTGCGGTCCGGTCCCAGGTCGACGGGCACGTGCACCTTCCGCCGACCACTGGCGACAACATCGATGTACTGTGGAGACCTCACGCCCCACGTGTTGAGCAATTCGGTGGTACGTCCACCCGGCCTCCCGCATGCCCACTATACGCCCTCGCTCAAAGTCCGTCAACTGCACATACGGTTCACGTCCACGCTGTCGCGGCATGCTACCAGTGTTAAAGACTGCGATGAAGCTCCGTATGCCACGGCAAACTGGCTGACACTGACGGCGGCGGTGCACAAATGCTGCGCAGCTAGCGCCATTCAACGGCCACCACCGCGGTTCCTGGTGTGTCCGCTGTGCCGTGCGTGTGATCATTGCTTGTACAGCCCTCTCGCAGTGTCCGGAGCAAGTATGGTGGGTCTGACACACCGTTGTCAATGTGTTCTTTTTTCCATTTCCAGGAGTGTATGACAAATGGTTCAAATGGCTCTGAGCACTATGGGACTTAACTACTGAGGTCATCAGTCCCCTAGAACTTAGAACTACTTAAACCTAACTAACCAAAGGACATCACACACTTCCATGCCCGAGGCAGGATTCGAACCTGCGACCGTAGCGGTCACGCGGTTCCAAACTGACGCGCTTAGAACCGCACGGCCACACCGGCCGGCTAAACTAGGACAGACGAGAAAACAAAACAGATTCTACGACCAACTATAAACAAGAAAGTGAGTAGAAATGCACAATTGAGGTGAATTGCACTACCAGGAGTCACTGGGGGTGGGGCGGACGGAGAGGGGGGGGGGTAGGTTTGGGTTGGGGAGGATTTCACGCCTCCCTAGCGAAGGATTTAGGAGCCATGTTCATAGTTTTGTGCACCCTGCGTAGCACTTTCCACAGTTATTTTTGCGAAATATTAGGTCTACAACTTTGCTTCCGCCATTTGGCGATAGATGGCGGTACCTGTAAGTAGTGGTGTAGGTGGTAGGTCATAAGTGTTATACAATAATCTTAGGCATTTATAAACATAACGCCATCAAAATATTGGTCGATTTGTGATTTCATCATTAAGTTATTCTCTATTGAATATGTCAACTTGCGAACCGAACTCTCATCATTTGCGGAAAGTTTTAATTTTATGCTTCCAAATGAAGAAACCTGCGGCTGAAGCTCATAAAATGCTGGGCAAGATAAATGGTGGGGCATCTATTAGTGAAAAATAGCGCAGAGAATGGTTTGAACGCTGCAAAACCGTGAGTTGCAGGTCGAAGATCGGCGTAGCGGTCGAAGAGAGAAGGCTTTCGAAGATACCTAAACCGGCGGAAATCATTGCAGGAGGCCGTTATCGAAATCAGTCTATGAGTTTGAGCCGAGCACTGAAAGGCAAACAGCCGAAATACAGCGGTAGACACGAAAATGTGATTTTGCAGCATGTTGCAAAACTCATCAAAATAAACTGGGAAACATTGAAATGGGAAGTCCAACGGCAGCCGCAGTATTCTCCGGGCATTGCTCCCTCTGACTGCCACCTTTTTCGACCAATGGCACACGGCCTGGCAGACCAGCACTCCCGGTCATACTAAGAAGTGAAATATTGCATCGATTAATGGATCTCCTCAAAAGGCGCCCAGTTTTTCCGCAGCGGGAATTGTATGCTGGTATGGTAGTGGCCAACGATGCAAATTCTTTGAATCGTAATTTTTTTGTAAGTTTATCAAAATAAAGCCTCGAACTTCGAGGAAAACGCTGGAAGCAGAATTGTAGATCTAATATAATGTTTCCCAAAACATATGTGTGTGTTATAACAATGCACCAAAATATATCCGATGGCAGGCATTAAAAAGTAAAGGGTTCTATGCAAATTAATGACAGTTGATGCAGCATCGCTTTAGATTCAAAGTCGATAATACTACCATATAGCGTCACTGTCATCCCTATGATTATTTTCGTTTGTAGAAAACCTTGTTTCGATATCTCTAACTGTGTGTAAATTGTCTGGCCAGAATCACTTGGCCAAATAACTATAAAAAATGTTTCTGTGTTTAAATTATTCATTAATATAATAGCCTTAGAAGATAACACTGTTGGTTCAAATTTTTTTCGACCCATCGGTGCAATCGGTGTTGTGTGGGCGACGATTTCCTAGTTTGCCTACAAATTCTCCCTGACAAACAAAATTTTGAAAGTTAGCAACAGGAATAAATCACATGGGTCTAAATCAGGAGTATTAGGAACATGAGAAACCAATTATAAACACATCTAATGCATTTTTACCGTGTTTTATAGAATATTTCCTTTCCGTCAATCCCGGTCGGTTACCAGTCAACTCTTAATTCAGACAATTAAATAGTAGCGCATGCTGAATAACTGTTATGGTTCTATCTATATTGAACGTATCTTCACGGTTACACCCTGCAGCCTTTTAAAATGGTAGTTACCGCGCTGCCAGCCTCCAAAACGATAAGTCGTCTTTTATGGACTCACACAAGCCCTTGCCAGTGGTTTTGATTATAGTTTGGATTTACGAGTGTGATAATGAATTTAAGTTTCATGTAAGGTCACGAATTTGCGCAAAAATCACTGCGTATTTCAATTATTCGATAATATGTTCTTCCATACACAAAGAAGGAAACAGTCGTACGGCATTGACATCGAGAGGTTGGTTGCTCAGTCGCCTGATCGAAAAGGGTTTTCTTAGCCCCACGCAGAATGGGACTAACACACTGCGACAAATAGTTCTTCAGCGAAGTGAAAAGTCGCATATTATTAATTTTTTGTCTCGGTAGTACAGTTGTTATTCATACGAGGGCTATTCGGAAAGTAACGTCTGATTGGGAGTGAAATGAAAACCACAATGAAAATCCGATTAAGTTTTGCATAGATGTTTTGGGAAGTTTCTCCCGTATGCCCGCCTATCGCGTCATGTCGCTTTTTTCAATTCTGAGCCCACAGTGAACGCGTATAGACATATGTAGTGTCTCCCGCCAGGTATGACATTTCGCCCCATGTCATGCAACTCTACATAACGTAACTGTCATGCGATTTGTTTTTCATGACAGTTCCCTGCCGCACACTGCAGGGGCAGTGAGGAAACTCCTGCAGCGTTTTTGATGTAAAATGTATGATCAGCCACCATACAGCCCGTAATTGGCTTCCTCTGAGTTACATCCCTGCTCGCATGAACTGCTGGCTATGGAGACAACATTTTGGCACAGACAACAAGCAGTAGACTAGCGAAGAGAATTGAAGAAAAGCATAAGCAGATGCCTCCTATGACGAGGATATTGAAAAGTTGGCATAACGCTACGACAGATCTCTCAACCGGAGTGGCGATATAGCGAAGGAGCCGGAAAGTGTAGCTAACAGTTGCAAATAAAATACTTTTGACTTTTCATTTCGCTACCGATGGGACCTTACTTTTCGAATAGCCTGCATAGTATGGAATAACGGCAAAAACACCAATAATTCCGAAGAACATAACGTGAAAGACGCAAAAGATCAGTATGTGGGAGCCCGAACAAGGATTCAGCAAAGTTACAAGATGTGTGTTTTTATGTGTGTGTGTGTGTGTGTGTGTGTGTGTGTGTGTGTGTGTGCGTGTGTGTGGTTGCCTGTTAGAAGACTGAACTACTCCCATGAGTAGTGAAAGTAAAGCCGTGAACTTTAAGCTATGCAGTAAGCATGAATATTTACGCCGCGAAAAATAATTGGGAGAGGCAATCTGACCTCGCACTTTTAACAGAATGCATGCCGACACACACGCTTACATAATCTAAGCGCAACGAAAACGTACTCTACACAGCTAAAGTTCAAGCATTAATTGATCCACGCTGGTGTATCCTGTGCAAGGCTGTTTATTTATGCATAATTAGACCTATTTCAGCTTACTTACCGGAATCAGACCTTGGTCTTCCCCTACAATTATCATCCCCTCTTCCCCCCGCCCCCCCCCCCCCCGCCTCCATACACTTCCCATCATTACCAAATTGCGATTGTTTGGTGTTTCAGGATGTGTCCTAAAACCAATTCCTTCCATTAGTGAAGCAGTGTCATGATTTTTTTTCCTAATTCAATTCACTGACTCCTCATTAATTACTTGATCTACCCATCCAATCTTCTGTAGCTCCACATTTCAGAAGCTTCTATTCTCGTCCTCTCGGAACAGCTTATCGTCCAAGTTTCGCTTTCGTACAAGACTACACCCCAGACAAATACATTCAGAAAAGGTTTCCAAATATTTAAAAAAATGGCTCAAATGGCTCTGAGCACTATGGGACTTAAATTCTATGTTCATCACTCCCCTAGAACTACTTACACCTAACTAACCTAAGGACATCACACAACACCCAGTCATCACGAGGCAGAGAAAATCCCTGACCCCGCCGGGAATCGAACCCGGGAACCCGGGCGTGGGAAGCGAGAACGCTACCGCACGACCACGAGCTGCGGACCCAAATATTTAAATTTGTATTCAGTGTTATCATTCTTCTCCCTTTTAAAAATGCTTTCTTTTTACTGAAAGTCTGCATTTTATATCCTATCACCACCTGCATCTACAGACATACTCCGCAAGCCACCGTAAGGTGCGTGGTGGAGGGTACCCCATACCACTACTAGTCATTTTCTTTTCTGTTCCATTCACAAATAGAGCGAGGGAAAAATGACTGACTATATGCCTCCGTATGAGGCCTAATTTCTCGTGTCTTACCTTCGTGCTCCTTACGTGAAATGTATGGTGCACCCGTGGTCTAGTTGATTTCCGTTTCAGCCGCGCTAGCGAGTGGACGTTGTTTCCTGCTGCGCTGCCACAGTGGCCGTGCGGTTCTAGGCGCCCCAGTCCGGAGCCGCGCTGCTGCTACGGTCGCAGGCTCGAATCCTGCCTCGGGCATGGGTGTGTGTGATGTCCTTAGGTTAGTTAGGTTTAAGTAGTTCTAAGTTCTAGGGGACTGATGACCATAGCAGTTGAGTCCCATAGTGCTCAGAGCCATAGTGCTCAGAGCCGAGCCTGCTGCGCTACACTTTCGTGTTTACATCGCTGTACACCGAGCGAGGTGGCGCAGTGGTTAGACACTGGACTCGCATTCGGGAGGACGACGGTTCAATCCCGCGTCCGGCCATCCTGATATAGGTTTTCCGTGTTTTCCCTAAATCGCTCCAGGCAAATGCCGGGATGGTTCCTTTGAAAGGGCACGGCCGACTTCCTTCCCTAATCCGATGAGACCGATGACCTCGCTGTCTGGTCTCCTTCCCCAAACAACCCAACCCCAACCCAACATCGCTGTACTTGTGCTTCGCTGAGTGCTGTCCGTCCGTTAATCTCCGTGTTCGTTCGTATTCCTTGTGATCTAATCGCTCCTTCTGGTCGTGCTGCTGCTAATTAGAATTTAGGTTGTTTAACTGAAATTTCATCGCTGGATTAACCATGGCCACAAACCTCACGAAGAATAATCTGGTATTTGCTTTGGACAAGGAATCCCGTCCTGTTCAGCCGACATCCCTGGAAATTGATGACTGGATTACACAGGTAATTGGTCTCAATTCTGAAACTGGATCAGGAAAAATACTGTGTTTTGTCAAGTTATTCAGTGCTGCGACTGTTGATAAAGTGTTACGAAAGTCGGGCTATGAAGTAGATTTTGTGCTTAGAAATGGTTATAAAAGTAAGATTTCCATCTATAGAGTTGATATGGATTACAAAACCGTTCGTGTTTTAAATCTTCCCATTGAAATGGAAAATGATAAGATGAAGGAATCTCTTTCAAACTACGGGCACGTTAAATCAATTGCAAACGAAAGATGGTCGCTTCACTTTAAACTGCAATGTTTCAGTGGGGTCCGCTGTGTAGAGATGGACATTAAGACAAATATTCCGTCTCACATAACTGTTTGTGGGTATAAGGCACAAATTGTTTATACAGGTCAGGAAGCTACATGTTATATATGTAACGAAACCGGCCACTTCAGACAGGAATGTCCGCGGCGAACTACTGTTCTTAAAAGTAATTTGATACAGCGCCAGGAACTTACCTTAAATGATCTGTTATCAAAGAATGGCCCGGATCAACTGGTTGAGGATGTTGACACAGCGGGCCAAGCTGATGTCCCTCTTCACGATAACAGTCAATTTCCCGCGTTAACAACAAAGGGAAATCCTGTTACCACGACTTCTGAAACTGAAATGCAGCCGGAAAAACGACCTCTGGAATCAACTTACAGTTGTGCAGAGGACGAGCTGTCCTGTACAACTTCCTCAGTTCGCAAGCAGAAAAGGTGCGATGAAGAGACAGAGGAACCGGAAGGCAAAATGCAAATGGAAACTGATGAACAGAAAGATAATCAACATAGGGTACCAGAAAATGAACGTGGTGTAGTTAGTATTAATTTGCAAGAAACAACAGGAAAAGAAGCCAAGTACAAAGATTAGAAGTTATCTGTTAATAAACAAATTCAGGGAGAGGTCGCAAAACTACCGTCACCAACAATTCTCTGGTAGGATTGTTCTTACCAAAATCGATAGCAAACCAACACCAACAACGATAGTTCAGATGCACATGCCGACGTCGAAGGCTGAAGATGAAGAGAGAGAGAAAGTGTATGAGGATATTGAAAGGGTAATAAAGTGTGTAAAGGGGGATGAAAATCTAATAGTCATGGGGGACTGGAATGCAGTTGTAAGGGAAGGAGTAGAAGAAAAGGTTACAGGAGAATATGGGCTTGGGACAAGGAATGAAAGAGGAGAAACACTAATTGAGTTCTGTAACAAGTTTCAGCTAGTAATAGCGAACACCCTGTTCAAGAATCACAAGAGGAGGAGGTATACTTGGAAAAGGCCGGGAGATACGGGAAGATTTCAATTAGATTACATCATGGTGAGACAGAGATTCCTAAGTCAGATACTGGATCGTAAGGCGTACCCAGGAGTAGATATAGACTCAGGTCACAATATAGTAGTGATGAAGAGTAGACTGTAGCTTAAGACATCAGTCAGGAAGAATCAATACGCAGTGAAGTGCGATACGGAAGTTCTAAGGAATGACGAGCTACGATTGAAGTTCTCTGAGGCTATAGATACAGCAATAAGGAATAACTGAGTAGGCAGTACAGTTGAAGAGGAGTGGACATCTCTAAAAAGGGCCATCACAGAATTTGGGAAGGAAAACATAGGTACAAAGAAGGTAGCTGCGAAGAAACCATGGGTAACAAGAAATACTTCAATTGATCGATGAAAGGAGGAATCACAAAAATGTTCCGGGAAATACAGGTCGCTCAGGATTGCAATAAATAGGAAGTGCAGGGAAGCTACTCAGAAATGCCTGCAGGAAAAATGTGAGGACATCGAAAAAGAAATGATTGTCGGAAGGACAGACTCAGCGTTTAGTAGAGTCTAAACAACCTTCGGTGACATTAAAAGCAAGGGTGGTAACACTAACATTGCAGCGGGCATTACAATGTTAAATGCAGAGGAGACAGCGGATAGGTGGAAAAAATACATTGAAAGCCTCTATGAGGGGGAAGATTTGTCTGTTGTGATAGTAAAAGAAACAGGAGTCGATTTTGAAGACATATGGGATCCAGTATTAGAATCAGAATTTAAAACAGTTGGAGGACTTACGATCAAATAAGGCAGGAGCGATAAATAACATGCCATCAGAATTTCTAAAATAATTGGTGGAAGTGGCAACAAAACGACTATTCACATTGGTGTGTAGAATGTACGAGTCTTGCGACATACCATCTGGCTTTCGGAAAAGCATCACCCACACAATACCGAAGACGGCAAGAGCTGACAAGTGCGAGAATTATCGCACAATCAGCTTAACAGCTCATGTATCCAAGTTGGTTACAAGAATAATATACAGAAGAATGGAAAAGAAAATTGAGGACGCGCTAGATGACGATCAGTTTGGGTTTAGGAAAGGTAAAGGCACGAGAGAGGCAATTCTGACGTTGCGGTTAATAATGGAAGCAAGACTAAAGAAGACCCTAGACACGTTCACAGGAATTTTTGACATGGATAATACGTTCGAGAATGTAAAATGGTGCAAGATGTTCGAAATTCTATAGGGAGAAAAGGGTCATATACAATATGTACGACACCCAAGAGGGAATAATAAGAGTGCACAACCAAGAATGAAGTGCTCAAATTAAAAAGGGTGTAAGACAAGGATGTAGCCTTTCGCCCCTACTGTTCAATCTCTACATTGAGGAAGCAGTGATGGAAATAAAAGAAAGGTTCAGGAGTGGAATTAAAATACAAGGTGAAAGGATATCAATGATACGATTCGCTGATGACTTTTCTGTCTCGAGTGAAAGTGAAGAAGAGTTACATGATCTGCTGAACGGAATTAATAGTCTAATGAGTACAGAATATGAACTGAGAGTAAATCGAAGAAGACGAAGGTAATGAGAAGTAGTAGAAACGAGAACCGCGAGAAACTTTACATCAGGATTGATTGTCAAGAAGTAGATTGAGCCGTGGTAAAAATTGCTGTTTCGATGAGCGCGCTGCAGCGCGTAGTGTGAAGCAGTTGCCCTCCGTTTCTAGCGGTGGCGGTGCTGTGGCCATCGCAGCATTGGTGTTTCCCTCTGGTGGGAAAGGGGAAAGGTTGCCTGTTCACGTGCATTTAAGGGGCGCTATGAGCTCGCGAGAGTGAGTCTGGGGTCAGTCTGGGTGAGTCTCTCGTCCCCAGCTTGCTGTTTCTCGTCCGCGGTTGTGAGGCAGTTAGTGTCTGTCTGTCGTTCGGAGTGCTAGTATGTCTGTCGTTCGGATCAACCTTTAAAGCCGCCAAAATGACAGTGTTTCCACTCCGCCAGCAACAGACCTCAGCGAGGGGTCGCCCTGTCGGGGCTTAGTTCCTGCATCTAAGTCTGCGCGTTACGACGCCAGTCTATTCGAGTTTCCTCAGGCAATAGTCATTGGCAGTTGGATCGATCGGTTGGTCGGTCGCGCAATGATACATAAGATGACTTGTCCGTCTTGAGCGCCGGCGGCGCATGTGAGGTCACCCAGTGAGTCCAATGGGCCGCGGCGTATAGCGAGGGGTAGTGACTTCGAGGTCGACACGAGAGCTACAGGAGTCAACCCACCACATCAGTCTGGCCGGTGCGAGCTGCGACACCGTGGTGTAACTGGTTCTCCGAGCGCTTCTGGGCCCCTTCAGTTGCCATCTTGTGGAGTTTGGCTCGGTCTTTTCCTGCTGCAGGGATGCCGTTTTGCCAGTGGGCGTGTTTCCTCTGCATGGTTGGATCCGAGCCAGTATTTCCGCCGTCGTGTGTCTGGAAGTGAGTGAGAGACGCACCAGCAGTGGTCGCGACGTAGCAGCAGTCGCGGTCGCAACAGCGGGCAGTCGGTCGGTTGGTGCGGACCCGGAAAGACGGGAGATCGGCGCGCCTTACTGAGTCCGTTGAAGCGGCTGGCAGCGGACAGTTCGGGAGAGCGATTTGGGGGTGCTGCGCCAGGTCCTTTCGAGAAATCGCAGTTTATTAGAAGTTAAGTGATTGGTGATATGTTGTGTGATTACTCCTGTGAAATTCTACTTGTTTTCTTGGTCAGTCTCTCGTCCCCAGCTTGCTCGTCTGTCTCTCGTCCGCATTTGTTAGGCAGTTAGTGTCTGTCTGTCGTTCGGAGCTGCCTTTGTCATGTTTGTCGGATTTGGCGTGTTAACGAATTTATCGCTTGGAGTGTAACGGCCCAATACCTGAAATATGTTTTGATCTTGCCTATGATCTTGAGAGGCGGTATCTGTTTACTGTAGAGCATGTTAACTTGTTTGGCCAACCTTGTATAATTTTATATAAGATTACATTTCATGGGCTTTTATTTAAATGGTCATTTTAGTATATAAAGTTGCCACCCTTCCACCGTAAGACTTTCTTAGAAGTTAAAATCAAGCTGCACCTTCGGTGGCAAGTTAATCTTTTAATTTTACTGTTTTTGTACCATTTCCACCCCTCCTACGGGGTGCATAGTTTGTGTGCTTGTGTGAATCGTTAAAATTTTTAGTTTAAAGCAATCTGGCGTGTTGCAGGTTTGCACCTGTGTAGTCTTTCAGAGGTTGTTGTGAGCGGTCGTAACTACGGCCGTGTCAAAAGGATGCGGCAAGGTTCTCAGCCCTAAAGCTCATACAGTCAAAAATTTGTTTCTTTCTGCCTTTGAATAAATTGTAACTTGATATTTAGAGGGTGCTCTCTGATTATAATTATAAATCTGTTTCTTTTAAAAAATGCTTTAGGCACCATTAAAGTTAATAAATTACCATTTCTTAAAAAGGAATTTGCTTATTATTTCATCAGTTAGTCCCTGGCAACTACTTCCACGCTCACATTGTGTGATTAAATGTGTTAATGTTCTTGATGAATCGCTAGTAAATAAAAAAAAATTAAGAATATTCCTTGTAAATAAATCATGGTTCATAGATGAAGTTAAAGAATTCTGCTAACTAGGCAATAAAATAACCAATGACGGACGGAGCAAGGAGGACATCAAAGGGAGACAAGCACTGGCAAAAAGGGCATCCCTAGCCAAGAGGAGCCTACTAGTATCAAGTATAGGACTTAATCTGTGGAAGAAATTTCTGAGAATGTACGTTTGGAGCACAGCATTGTATGGTATTGAAACATGGACTGTGGGAAAACCGGAACAGAAGAGAATCGAAGCAATTGAGATGTGGTGCTGCAGACGAATGTTGAAAATTAGGTGGACTGATAAGGTAAGGAATGAGGAGATTCTACACAGAATCGGAGAGCAAAGGAACATATGGAAAACACTGATAAGAGAATGGACAGGATGATAGGACACCTGTTAAGACATGAGGGAATAACTTCCATGGAACTAGAGGGAACTGTAGAGAGCAAAAACTGTAGAGGAAGACAGGAGAGGAATTCGTAGCGGTGAGCATCAAACCAGTCAGGAGACTGATGACAAAAAAAATTCTACGGCTGCAGAATCGTTCTACAGTCAGCTTCAAAAGCCGACTCTCTAAATTTTCTCCATATTGTTCCTCGAAAACAACTTAGCCTTCACTTCAGAGATTCCTATTTGATCTCCGTAATACTTGCGTCTTGTCCGAGACTAACGGTAACAAATCTAGCAGCTCGCCTCTCAATTGCTCCGATGTCTTCCTCTAATCCGACCTGGTAGGAGTGGCAAACGTTCGAGCAGTACAAATAATAGGTCACCCTAGCGTCCTATATGAGATATCCCTTACAGATGAACCACACTTTCCCAAAATTCTCCTAATAAACCGAAGTCGGCCACCCGCCTTGCCTACTATAATCCTCACATGCGCGGTCCATTTCATATCGCTTTGCAAAGCTACGCCCAGATATTTAAACGACGAGAATGTGCTAAACAGGGCATTAATATTGCTGTATCTGAACATTAAGGCTTCGTTTCTCTAATTTGGGTATCCTCCGTTATTTTGCTGCCCAAATAGCAGAACTTTTACTCTATCTTTAGGAATATTTCCTAATATAATTTTGTCAGTATCACCTGAATTAAATTGAGTATATTCCTTTGCCCTCGTTATACTATTGTAAATATATACGTAACTTCTTTTAAAGACTGTATCTGTTGTGTCCAAGTCATCTTCCAAGTTCTCTACTGTCTTTGACGGAATTACTAAATCATGGCAAATCTCAATTTTTTTATTTCTTCTCTATTAACTTTAATTCCCTTTCCAAAATTCTCTTTATTCATTGCTACGAGGGCTATCCACAAAGTACATTACGTCTTGGAATTAAAAATAAAGAAAGTATTGGAAATTTTTTTATTATATACAGATGAAAGCCACACTTAAATACTACTTTTCTACATAGTTGCCATTTAAATTAAGGCACTTATCGTAGCGATGGACGAGCTTGGAAATTCCTTCGTCGTAAAATTCGGCCGCCTGCGCCTTCAACCACGTGGTTACCTCTTCTTTTGGGACAGAAAAGGTGTGATTTTTGTGGATTTCCTGGAAAGAGGCACTACAATAAACTCTCAAAGGTATTGCCAAACTCTGCACAACCTCAGAAGAACAATACAAAACAAGCGCAGGGGAAAGTTGGGCTCAAAGATCTTGCTGATTCACAACAATGCCCGGGCCCACACGGCAAATGCCACTCGTGAAGTTCTTGAATCTTTTAAGTGGGAGTTGTTTCCTCATCCGCCGTACAGTCCCGCCCTGGCACCGAGCTACTTCCACTTATTCCCAGCAATGAAGAAGTGGTTGGCTATGCAGCATTTTGATGACGACGCACAGCTTCAAGAAGAGGTAACCACGTGGTTGAAGGCGCAGGCGGCCGAATTTTACGACGAAGGAATTTCCAAGCTCGTCCATCGCTACGATAAGTGCCTTAATTTAAATGGCAACTATGCAGAAAAATAGTATTTAAGTGTGGCTTTCATCTGTACATAATAAAAAAAATTTCCAATACTTTATTTATTTTTAATTCCAAAACGTAATGTACTTTGTGGATAGCCCTCGTATTTGCTCCATTTACAGACAGAATAATATCGGGGATAGACTGTCTCCCTCCCTTCTTAGCCGTTGTTTCTGTTCACTCGTATCACTTAAAGATTTCAGACCACACGTCTCCATCATTGAATACGTAATCAAAATTGCAGAATAAAGTTCTGGCTGGACTGCGCACGTTTCATTTGTCATTACAAGAACGAGGCAATACGGAGTAGGCGTGGCACGTCCAAAGCCTCCTTTACACCGCAGCTAGTGGAAGCAGACACAAGCGAATGTGCATTCGCAGACAACTCGTCAGCGTTCACTACCATTCCCTTGTACCTGCAAACAAGCGTTTACCCTAGTGGGAAAGGAAGGCTACATCGGAGAACGAGTGCAGCCTGTGAACGCTCTATTATTGTTATTTAGCGATAATTATAAAACTGCACCTGCTGCCTTCAGCGTTACAAATAAATTCAAAATATTGTTCGATGAAACAAACTTTTCGTGCCTGTATTCCCGATACGGAGGTTCTGATATTACAGAGGCGGTAGAAATAAGAATGTTCGAGAAGAGCTTCAACTGGGACAACGGATCAAATCTTAGTGCTGTATGTAAGCGGGCTGTCGACTCACAGAAGTAGCAGAGAAATTCGCCACAATATTTATGCTCCTAAGGGAGCGGTGGCGCAACCATATGTGGCAGCATGACGTGATTGCCGACCAATCGGCTCGGCTCTATGAGACCACCACATCAACAGCAACGACTGTTCACTTGTTCGTTCTGAAGACCATGGTGGTAATTGTCGAAAGCTCGAAGTTTTACCCTGAAGTCCGAGAGTATTTTATACATTTTTATTTATTACCAACAATTTGTAAGATAACAGTCATACTTCAGCCGTGTAGTTACAGGTACCAGAATGTAAGCAATGATCACGTCTTTCATAAGCTTCTAATTTAAATGAGCATAATAGATAACATAGATAAATAATGCAATAACAGTAACGAACGCAGAGTAAGTGCGGCATATGGGACAATGGAAAAATGAATGTAAGGAAAATGAAAGGATTGAGGTTTGCAATGAAAATATCTTAAAAGCCGTTGAAGAAAAAGATAGAGCCTTCAAAAAAATCCTGCAGAATAAAACACGAGAAACCGTCGTGGATTATAAGCAAAAAGCAAAAGACAAATAATTAGGATAGGACAAAAAATTGGATCATTTCATAACTAAAGTAAAAAAGAACATACATGGGAGGCAAATTTATTCCTATCAATTAATGAAACAAATAAATAGAGCAGAGAAATGTACTTCAGAACTAAATATAATTAACAAAGATCAGTGGAAAGAATTGTATAAAAAAGTGGTGACAACGATCTGAAGAAAGAGGAGATTACATTATGCAACAGTACTGCGGGTTCAATCGTGACAGAAGAACAGCAAGTAATTTTAAAATCTATGGAAAACAAGAAAGAATGTCGAACAGACGATATTAATATTGAACTTTTAAAATATGCCTGCACTTTTGTGAGTTTAGATTTTTACAAATTATTTCATGAATGTTGGTATTGACGTATACCATCGAACCCTTGGAAAATCTCAAAAGTGATACCCATTTTTAAAAAAGATAAAAGTATAGATGAATTTGCCTCCTAAACTCAGCCTATGGAATGTTTGAAAATATTATTAGTAATCTTATATAAACTATAACAGAAATTCTCGACTTAGAAGATCAAAGTGCTTTCAGTAAAGGCCGTTCATGCAGTGATAATACATCTAACATAAAAAGAATTTTACATAAACGACGAGGTGTCAATCTAGAGACACATATAGTTTTACTGACTTCGAAAAATCTTTTGACAGTGTGAACAAAATGAAACCATGGGACATAACAACTAAAGCAAGATATCCTGTCTTACGGGAGATATAAAAATCGTATACAGGGACACACACACAAAAAACATAGGTTGGCTATAATAGAGCTGGAGGTACAACTACAAATAAGATACTTACAGAAAACAGTAAAATGTCATAACTTTATTTAAAGTATGCAAGAATTATTTGGTTAAACACTAGAGTCAGGACGTAAATTGAGGCATACAGATTATTAGCAATGAATATTTTAGTATCCTTACGTATGAAGATGATGTAAAAATTTTGGAAGGAAGAAGAGATGAGCTACAGAAAGCAGAGTATAACCTACGTCAACTAGGGAAAGAAGAACATAACTTTCGAATAGCAGTAAATACAACTAAAATCAAGGATCATCGTAGGAAGTATCCCATTCAGTCAAAAATAATAGTATGTAATGGACCACTTGGGCAACCTTCCAGTAATAATTCTTTACTATGTGGCATAAATTATGATATGGACAAGTATATGAAACCAATATGCAGAATGATAAATGAAACATTTCGGAACAAAATTAACATCTTATAAAACGATGGCTATTGCTATATTGCTACCTGGAAGCGAGTCATGGATTCGTAAAAAAAAAAAAAGTGATAAAAGTAAACCTTAAGAAGCGAAATGAGGTTTCTCGGGAAAGTTAGAGATGTTACCGGTCAAGACCATTTAAGGTTGATGATATTATCAATCAACTAGATACCTAAAATATTAATGAAAAGATTGAAGAACATAATTTATCATAGAAACATCACACATAAAGAATGAGTGTAGAGAGAGCCGAATGTCTGTCCACACTGTACCAACCAAGAGGAAGAAGGGGCGCAGAAATACCGGACCGAGGCTGCAATAAAAAGTGATACTGGAACAGGCGCAAGTGCCTAAACCGTGAAGTACAGAAGAAGAACGTAACAGATACAGATTCGCCCTTGTTTACTTTCAAGCAAATTTATTTGTTTTTCCTTTTTAATAAAAAGAACGATAAAATTTGTGGTTATTTATTGCGTTCGCGCCTGATGAAAGAATCGAATTAATCGTCTTTCTCACGACCGCAGAAGGACCTTTGAGTTGTTCGGCAGTTTACTGGCAATTATGTTTCTTTCCTTCGGCATTTGTGCTATGGACCACTTGGACTCCAGAAGCACCTATGATATTCATACTCCCCTACCAGCAGCATTAGTTTCTTCACTTCATCCTTCTCATAAGTCTTGTCAAGAGGTTGACAGAGGTTGGATACATCCAGCAAGTAATTGAGGACGTAGGTTGCAAGTGCTTCTTTGAGACGAAGAGGTTTGCACGCGAGAGAACACTGATGACAAAAATGACTACTGTCATATGGTCTTTATTGTTAGTTTCTTCTACTGATGTGGATAACAGAATAAACTGTGTTCGACATGTGCGGTCTAAAGCAAAATATTATCCATGTGTCAATAGTTTCAAGTATTTAACTAGCAAATTGATTAGCAAAGTCGTACTCATTTAAAATACTACAAAACGATTTATAAAAATTCCTAGCAGAATGCTATCGGTAACAATATTTGGATTTTATCATATTTTTTAAAAAGAAACGTCATAGTCTGGTAACGTCTTGATACCGCCTTGCTTCTCTATCTTCAGATATCACCTGCAGGACTGTAGGTTGGCTCTGGGTGGCGGCAGCTGCCCAATGATGTTGGACGTTCCGTAAGGCTCTCGTGAGCCCTTAATAGTGGAGTAAAAGATTATTCTATTATTATTATTATTATTATTATTATTATTCTGGAAGCAGTGCATAGAGTGACAGCCACCAGACTCTGAGGAGAGCCTGATGCTTACTCTGATATCTTTGACGCTAGCAGGCACCTGCAAAAGGCGTCTTACTGAAACGTATGTGGTATTCTTTGAACAGAGTCGACAG
Organism: Schistocerca americana; assembly: GCF_021461395.2. Lineage (NCBI taxonomy): Eukaryota > Metazoa > Arthropoda > Insecta > Orthoptera > Acrididae > Schistocerca > Schistocerca americana. Next base: position 101,855,282 of record NC_060126.1, read on the forward strand.
CGGCGCCCCATGCCAGTCGCAGTGTCCATTGAATCTCAACGCTTCAGAAAAGAAAAATATTCCTCTCTTTGAACAGTGGATACTCTGTCCACATGATGGACCAGCGCGTGCACCTGCACTGAAATGTAATCCTCTCTGTGAGAAAATCGGCGGAAGCTTTGTGGCATAGCGGTGCCTAGAAACAGCTGTGAGCAGGCGCCAGCCGGAGTGGCCGCGCGGTTTGAGGCGCCATGTCACGGATGGTCCCTCCCGTCGGAGGTTCTAAATCTTCCTCGGGCATGGCTGTGTGTGTTGTTCTCAGAATAAGTTAGTTTAAATTACTTTAACTAGTATGTAAATCTAGGGGCCAATGACCTCAGCAGTTTCGTCCCTTGGGAATTCACTCACACATACAGGCGCCGGCCTTGTTGAAACCACGTGACCAAAGATAAGAATATTCGTTCCTTATTGGCTGAAATAAACCAAGTTATGTAGTTTTTGGACATAAATACGAGGCGTTTCGATGTGAGAAGTCATTCGTCTGAGACTCACTACGAGCATAATCAACAGCACTGTTAGAATCAGAAGAGAAGGAGAGCCATAATGGAGGTGATGGCTCATCAGGGAGTAATAAGTGACGCCAATTTGACGACAATGTTCTTACAGGTATGTATCTAAGATATTTTTGTTTTCTTTTTTCCATGTTTATGTGTGCGCTGCAGTCTGTTGATTGATTTTTTCCTTCTTCTTGTCTTGCAGATGCGATGGACGTGTGTGGCGGTGTTTCACCTGTGACAACTACTCCAGGACGTGATATGATGATGATGCGTTTGTTAGCCCAGCCCGGTTTGCTGACACGGTATTCTTTGAACGTGCAAACACTACCACAGCGTAGTCCATCATCACCACCATGACGCGGGCTGATGAAACCAGGTTATTTGCCAAAACATGCATGCCCTTGACCGTCTCGCAATCACCTATAGATGCATTCGATGTTAATACTGCGGCAGATTGGCAGAATATGATATTACAAGCCACCGCTACAAATAACAATGTGACGAGGGGCCCGTGGACTTATTTGGACGCCTCTAGTTAAGAATGCGACCAGATGTGGTGCCCGCATTTACCATCTCATAAATTATGTTTAGCGCTTATCAATTGCTTCCTTCTTTTGCAGATGAGATGGAGGTTGTATGTAGGTGCAAGATTACGCATACAACTACTATTCCTTCACCTGACACGACTATAACATATTCGTCGCCCGAATCCGTTTTATCAACGCTGTATTCACTGTATTCGCAAATACCAGTGCAGGTTGGTCGTCATCATCGGTGTAGTATGGGCTGATGACACCAGCTCGTTTGCCAATGCAGATGTGTCCTGCACCATCTCTGAATCGCTATGGACCATCACAGTATAAGACATTGCTTTGACATCACTTCGGGCCTAGCTGCAGCAATACGCTTGCCTGTTCTCTGATGAAGTCCTGCAGCGATACTGGACTACTCACTTGCTCACACAGGATCTCACCAGCCACTATAACAAACTCAAATGCGGGCTACTGAGCTCCTGTAACTTTTCTTAATGCCTGTCAAGGTGTTTTGGAAAGAGTGCTCTGCGAAATTGTCAACGAGCCGCAGTATCCTGCTATTAAGTGTAAACGCAGAGTTATTTGGAACTTTTATCAAGAATGTACTATTTGCAAGACAGAAAAAGACGGATAAGTAAATTCACTTACAAAAAACAAATGAAAATAATTGTATAAAAGATAAAAAGCTTTGTGAAATAAACAAGTGTATGTCACATTAACAAACAGCCTTATAAAAGAAAAAAATGGTGATAAACAAAATGTCGTTAATAATATACCATTAATTAATTACTTATATCAGCCACAGTAGAATTACTACACTACTGGCCATTAAAATTGCTACACCACGAAGATGACGTGCTACAGACGCAAAATTTAACCGACAGGAAGAAGATGCTGTGATGTGCAAATGATTAGCCTTCAAGACCATTCACACAAGGTTGGCGCCGGTGGCGACACCTACAAAGACATGAGGAAAGTTTCCAACCGATTTCCCATACACAAACAGCAGTTGACAGGCGTTGCCTTGTGAAACGTTGTTGTGATGCCTCGTGTAAGGAGGAGAAATGCGTACCATCACGTTTCCGACTTTGATAAAGGTCGGATTGTAGCCTTTCGTGATTGCGGTTTATCATATCGCGACATTGATGCTCGCGTTGGTCGAGATCCAATGACTGTTAGCAGAATATGGAATCGTTGGGTGCAGGAGGGTAATAGGAGCACCGTGCTGGATCCCAATGGCCTCGTATAACTAGCATCGAGATGACATACATCTTATCTGCATGGCTGTAACGGATCGTGCAGCCACGTCTCGATCCCTGAGTCAGCAGATGGGGACGTTTGCAAGACAACAACCATTTGCACGAACAGTTCGACGACGTTTGCAGCAGCATGGACTATCAGCTCGGAGACCATGGCTGCGGTTACCCTTGACGCTGCATCACAGACAGGAGCGTCTGCGATGGTGTACTCAACGACGAACCTGGGTGCACGAATTGCAAAACGTCATTTTTTCGGTTGAATCCAGGTTCTGTTTACAGCATCATAATGGTCGCATCAGTGTTTGGCGACATCGCGGTGAACGCCCATTGGAAGCGTGTATTCGTCATCGCCATACCGGTGTATCACCCAGTGTGATGGTATTGGGTGCCATTGGTTACACGTCTCGGTTACCTCTTGTTTGCATTGATGGCACTTTGAATAGTGGACGTTACATTTCAGATGTGTTACCACCCGTGGCTCTACCCTTCTTTCGATCCCTGCGAAACCCTACATTTCAGCAGGATGATAATGCACGACCGCATGTTGCAGGTCCTGTACGGGCCTTTCTGGATACAGAAAATGTTCGACTGCTGCCCTGGCCAGCACATTCTCCAGATCTCTCATTAACTGAAAACGTCTGGTCAATGGTGGCCGAGCAACTGGCTCGTCACAATATGCCAGTCACTACTCTTGATGAACTGTGGTATCGTGTTGAAGCTGCATGGGCACCTGTACCTGCACACGCCATCCAAACTCTGACTCAATGCCCAGGCGTATCAAGGCCGTTATTACGGCCAGAGATGGTTGCTCTGGGTACTGATTTCTCAGGATCTATGCACCGAAATTGCGTGAAAATGTAATCACATGTCAGTTCTAGTATAATATATTTGTCCAATGAATACCCGTTTACGATCTGCATTTCTTCTTGGTGTAGCAATTTCAATGGCCAGTAGTGTGTTATTACAAACCTGAACCTCACCCAATGACGCACAGGTGTTGAATTGCAATGGATGAGGAGGGGAAGGGGGAGCTCGAATCTTATTGATACACTGGGCTTCACGTCACTTTCATGTGCTCCCCTTGGTCAACGAGTTTCCCACCAATTTTATATCATGTAATCGGTATCAAGTTACTTCATGGATTGAATATAACTCGTACAATTGCCCTTGGATGATCTCGAGTATAGCTCGCACAAGTATCTAAGGTCCATGGAGGTTCCCCTGGATGACCTTGATCAATTGCCGGTGGTTCCCCGGAGGGAGAGGAGTGGGTGGGGGGTGTCTTTGATTATAAGTTTCCCAAATGTGTAACCTGATATTGGAAGTGTAATCTGATACCCATCTTGAGATAAGAAACTCATTATAACCAGATTGGAGCTAGAATACCCAATGATAACCTACAGCTTGTCAGTTACAGCGTTGTATCACTGGAATTGTGGATTGCGTATCCTCCTTGTTCGTCCTACTATACTAATCATTGCAACCAAGATAAGTTGCTGCGTCCTACCAATCAAAAAATCCTCGATCCAGTCACATATTTCACGTCATACCCCATGCTACTGTCCTTTTGATGTTAAGTGGTACTGAATCAAATGCTTTTCGGAAATCAAGAAATATACATCTGCTTGAATTCCTTATGTAATGTGAGAGAAATGCGCGTTGGGTTTCACATGACTGATGTTTGCAGAATCCAGACTGGTTTAAGTTAAGTACCATAGTGCTCAGAGCCATTTGAACCAGACTGGTTGTCATGGAGCTCATTCTGTCCGAAATACCTCATTATGTTTGAGCACAAAAGCTATGTTGAGCACAGAAGTGACGACAACAAATCGCTGTGAAGAGTATTGGACTGAAGTTTTGTGGATCATTTCTACCATCCTAATTATAAATGGGTGTGGCCAGTGCTTTCTTTCAACAGCTGGGACCCTTTTTTGTTCGAGGAATCTCCGTTAGAGTACAGTTAACAGAGGGGCTAAATCACACAAATTCAATATAGAATTTGAAGAGGATACCAGTGGCTTCTTGGGCTTTGTTCAAAGTCAGACATTGGAACACAGAGAACAAATAAGTCAGGATGTTGCGTCTAAGCGATCCTTCTGTACGAGCAATTCGGCACAAAAAAGAGAAAAAGAGCTGACGCCGAAGCCAAACTCGCTAACAAAGATGAAATTGGTCAATAGTTTATAGAGCATAAGCAAGAAGTCACAAGGAAACACCACACTCAAATTCCAACGGAATGATATGTAATGTATTAGCTGCAATTTAACATCGCCAAGTCCGTCATTTCCGTCAAACAACGCCTACAGCCAGTTAATTGCTCGATGCCCTATTGTGTGGCCACATCCTAGCGAGTACGTCCACTGTCACTGAGACACATCACTGGTTGAGACCAACCTGATACAACTGCATCGAACTGCAAGCTGTGCAGCTAAAGGCACTTTTGATTCTTGTAGCCTTTCGTGTTTCAAAAACTACTTGGTTGACCACGAACGAACACTTACTTCCAACATTTGGAATGATAGATCTTTGAAACACAACCTCCAGCCCCAAAGGGCAAAATAATTCCTGCAGCCTCGAGGGCTGTCCTCGAATGGTTCAAATGGTTCAAATGGCTCTGAGCACTATGGGACTTAACAGCTGTGGTCATCAGTCCCCTAGAACTTAGAACTACTTAAACCTAACTAACCTAAGGACATCACACACATCCATGCCCGAGGCAGGATTCGAACCTGCGACCGTAGCAGTCGCGCGGTTCCGGACTGCGCGCGCCTAGAACCGCGACACCACCGCGGCCGGCGCTGTCCTCGAATCCTCGATTTAGTGAACTCCTAGCTGCCCCTTGTAAGTGTGTAACGCTGTCCTATCACCCAGTCAGATTCAGGAGCAGAATTCAAGTGCAGGGTAGCCAAAACAAAAGTGGCCCGGAAAATATTTCATGCACCTTAAGATAGACAGCCTAACTGAGATCAGCTACTGCGGGAACAAGTAATAAATTATATGCTGTGCAAAAGTTAAGAACGAAGGTAACTTCCGCGTGATGTGTCATTCCAAGCAGCATAGCTCCATGAAACTTGGACTATATATAGAAACAACTGCTACAGTATAGTACAGATGGTAACTGAAAGAAATAAAGACACGAACAGAAACGACACTTTTATACAAAGGCAACAATTACGCTGGAGTCACCATGATTTATGATGGTCCAGTAACAGTACAAAGCCAGCCGCTGTGGCCGAGCGGTTCTAGGCTCTTCGGTCCGGAACGGCGCGACTTCTACGGTCGCAGGTTCGAATCCTGTCTCGGGCATGGATGTGTGTGATGTCCTTAGGTTAGTTAGGTTTAAGTAGTTCTAATTTCTAGGGGACTGATGACCTCAGATGTTAAGTCCCATAGTGCTCAGAGCCATTTGAACCATTTTGAGCTTTACAAAAGGCGGAATACGGTTATTGAGAGAGTGTGCGATCACCACGGACGGTAAGGCGTGCTCCCACGCAGCCCATAAGGTTGGTGAGCAGTTCTTGTGGTTGGACGTTCCGCACATCCAAAAGCGTGGTTGACGACTACTGCATGATAGTTGGTACATGTGTACGTGCTGCCCCAACGCATTCCACACTTGATCGATAGAATTTAAGTCGGGGCAACTGGTTGGCCGGTCCATTCACCGAATATCCACTCCTTCCAAGAGCTCCTGCATCTGAAAAAAGGAAGTCAGTTCCGAATGCACCCCTGAAAAGACGCACATAGGAAAGGGCTACAGAGATTTGGAGATCAGTGCGCCCATGCAACATTATTCCTCCCCACACCATTACACCTGGACCATCAAAACGGTCACATTCGACAATGTTGCTGGGCGCATTACGTGTTCAAAAAAAAAAAAAAAAAAAAAAGGTTCAAATGGCTCTGAGCACTACGGGACTTAACATCTATGGTCATCACTCCCCTAGAACTTATAACTACTTAAACCTAACTAACTTAAGGACATCACACAACGCCCAGTCATCACGAGGCAGAGAAAATCCCTGACCCCGCCGGGAATCGAACCCGGGAACCCGGGCGCGGGAAGCGAGAACGCTACCGCACGACCACGAGCTGCGGACCATTACGTGTTCCCACCCGTCGCAGTATCAAGGTACGTCCAGAATCAATATTCACACTGAACCTGCTGTCATCCGAAAGGACACGAGATCCCATTTTTGCTGCTCCATCCGATATGCTCCTAGTACTACCAAGAATGGTTCAAATGGCTCTGAGCACTATGGGACTTAACGTCGATGGTCATCAGTCCCCTAGAACTTAGAACAACTTAAACCTAACTAACCTAAGGACATCACACACATCCATGCCCGAGGCAGGATTCGAACCTACGAACGTAGCAGTCGCGCGGCTCCGGACTGAGCGCCTAGAACCGCTAGACCACCGTGGCCGGCCTAGTACTACCGCAAACGGTACCACCCATATGGGATTGTCAGCAGAATACACTGTGCTGGTAGTCGGGCAAGTAGACCACACCCATAAAGTCACTGTGCCACTATGGAGCATGAAATGGCGTGCTTTCTATTCGTGTTAAACGTGTTTGCGCTGCATCAACTGTTTGAACTGAATTCCTTCTTGCCTTTTACACAATCTAGCGGTCTTCCAGTGCTGCATTGGCCGTGGTCGTGCACCTTCTCTCCTTTGACCAATAGTGCCGGCTGTTCGGAAAGCTCCTCTTGCACGTGAAACAATGCTGTGAGCAGTTACAAACTTCTGGGCTACACTCTTTACACTTACTCATTTTTCCAGTTCCCGGATGGTGGTTGCCCATGTGATGCTGTATTCCAATCATGCTGTAATGAAGAACACCACCATTGCGCACCCTAACTGCTGGTTGATTGACAAACACTGCTTTTTCCCGTTCCTTGAATGCCTCGTGCTGCAGAGCCAACCACATTTGGCGCTATAACCACGCTGCCCTCGCGCTGTCGAACTTTCTGTGCACGACTGGGACACCTCTGGCATCAAGCTCCCTCGTTTTCATTGTTTTCCATATAGAGGTTATTACGTTATGTTACTTTATCCAGCTCGTCCTTACGTTTTACAGGGCAGTGTATTTGATGCACCTTGAGATACACAAACCAACTGACATCAGCTGCCACGGGAAGGTGTATGTAATTTATTCTGGTCCAGTCTCACTTTGCCCACTCTACATTTCCTCTCGGTCTTTTCCTGGTGTCACGAGAGTACTCAGCAAAGAGACTCTTCCTTCCAGTCCTTCCCAAACTTTAGTTCCTGCAGGTGCTGGAAAACACTGAGTATCTTGCGGAGATCACTTGCACCTGCAATCATCCTAGTAAGCCCAGACTGATGTCCCATTGAGAGGAACTACGTGAACATCAGCCCGTCGTCAGCAGGTTGGACAGTAGCCGTCTAGATCGCCATTCCGGGCTGTAGCATACGAAGTACCGAACAGGCGTGAACTGGAAATGATGTGTCACAAGTACACGTGTCAGCTGATAACAAATAAGAATAATAGAGGAAAGTGCCCTAAACTGCACACCCCGTGCCCCTTAAAGCGGACCCCCTGCATTCTCCTAGACTCTAGGGCGAACAACTGTAAATAGCAAAAAAATCGTTCAAATGGCTCTGAACACTATGGGACTTAACATCTGAGGTCGTTCCCTATAACTTAGAACTACTTAAACCTAACTAACCTAAGGACATCACACACATCCATGCCCGAGGCAGGATTCGAACCTGCGACCGTAGTGGTCGCACAGTTCCAGACTGAAGCACCTAGAACCGCTCGGCCACCCCGGCCGACTGTAAAGAGCAGTCTGCGCTTCTGCTGCTCCTTAGTGCGGAGCACAAGCCGCCGATTATCAGATCGCTATCACGTTTTCACACTGTGCTACCTCTTTGGTTATTTCTCTTAGGTCTTGGTAGGTAAGATTTTCGATTTATATGTCTTCGTGAATAGTAACTTTAAGTTTAATCATTATGACTAAACGGTTTCATTTATATTCTTGGTTAAAAATTTGTCCTGTTAACAAAATGTAAGCTATAGTCACGCAGACTGGACCGCTTTCAGTTGCTTAATTCGGACCCCTTACGTTTTCACGTTTAAAGTCTGCCTGTTTTAGTACGCACTTCTATTCTTTTGGATTTCTCTTGTAGCTTCCAAAAAGATAGTGGTAAAGATTGATAAAATAAAGCGAAAAAATGACTAAAGCCATTAATGCACTTCAGAAATAGAAGATGGGTTGGTACAAGGCCATCAAACAGTTTAACAGTCCAAAAACAACAGGTACGAAGTTGTCTAAGATGAAATATAGGTGCACCTGAGGACACAGTAAAAACAAAAAAAAGAGACCTACAATTTTGGCTACAGATCTTGAACAAGAGCTGCTTTTAGTGCTATCTTGCTACGGAAGTTTCTTCCCTTGGGCTTACTCGTAATGGCTTGTCAAGAACGGCCGAGCAACTGGCAGAGAGAAATAACACCCTTCGAAAGACCAAACTGATGGTGAAAAATCGGTTAGCCTTTTCTTTATATTTTGCAAAACCAAACTGTTGGAAGCGAACCCTACACGAACATCCTATAGTAGGCATCTTTCTATAACCCTCTGGGAGACGTTATACACTCCTGGAAATGGAAAAAAGAACACATTGACACCGGTGTGTCAGACCCACCATACTTGCTCCGGACACTGCGAGAGGGCTGTACAGGCAATGATCACACGCACGGCACAGCGGACACACCAGGAACCGCGGTGTTGGCCGTCGAATGGCGCTAGCTGCGCAGCATTTGTGCACCGCCGCCGACAGTGTCAGCCAGTTTGCCGTGGCATACGGAGCTCCATCGCAGTCTTTAACACTGGTAGCATGCCGCGACAGCGTGGACGTGAACCGTATGTGCAGTTGACGGACTTTGAGCGAGGGCATATAGTGGGCATGCGGGAGGCCGGGTGGACGTACCGCCGAATTGCTCAACACGTGGGGCGTGAGGTCTCCACAGTACATCGATGTTGTCGCCAGTGGTCGGCGGAAGGTGCACGTGCCCGTCGACCTGGGACCGGACCGCAGCGACGCATAGATGCACGCCAAGACCGTAGGATCCTACGCAGTGCCGTAGGGGACCGCACCGCCACTTCCCAGCAAATTAGGGACACTGTTGCTCCTGAGGTATCGGCGAGGACCATTCGCAACCGTCTCCATGAAGCTGGGCTACGGTCCCGCACACCGTTAGGCCGCCTTCCGCTCACGCCCCAACATCGTGCAGCCCGCCTCCAGTGGTGTCGCGACAGGCGTGAATGGAGGGACGAATGGAGACGTGTCGTCTTCAGCGATGAGAGTCGCTTCTGCCCTGGTGCCAATGATGGTCGTATGCGTGTTTGGCGCCGTGCAGGTGAGCGCCACAATCAGGACTGCATACGACCGAGGCACACAGGGCCAACACCCGGCATCATGGTGTGGGGAGCGATCTCCTACACTGGCCGTACACCACTGGTGATCGTCGAGGGGACACTGAATAGTGCACGGTACATCCAAACCGTCATCGAACCCATCGTTCTACCATTCCTAGACCGGCAAGGGAACTTGCTGTTCCAACAGGACAATGCACGTCCGCATGTATCCCGTGCCACACAACGTGCTCTAGAACGTGTAAGTCAACTACCCTGGCCAGCAAGATCTCCGGATCTGTCCCCCATTGAGCATGTTTGGGACTGGATGAAGCGTCGTCTCACACGGTCTGCACGTCCAGCACGAACGCTGGTCCAACTGAGGCGCCAGGTGGAAATGGCATGGCAAGCCGTTCCACAGGACTACATCCAGCATCTCTACGATCGCCTCCATGGGAGAATAGCAGCCTGCATTGCTGCGAAAGGTGGATATACACTGTACTAGTGCCGACATTGTGCATGCTCTGTTGCCTGTGTCTATGTGCCTGTGGTTCTGTCAGTGTGATCATGTGATGTATCTGACCCCAGGAATGTGTCAATAAAGTTTCCCCTTCCTGGGACAATGAATTCACGGTGTTCTTATTTCAATTTCCAGGAGTGTATTATACCTACTTTGAAACTAGTTTATGTTTCCTCCGATTAAATACCTTTTTTCAAATTCTGTTTAGTTTTAACAGTTATTCTCATTATGTTTAAGAGGGATCTGATTTTAGCAACTATTTTTAAACTCTCGAAGTGTACGGTCCATGGAAATAATTTTTGTGATACTACATTCTCATAATATTTTCTAACAGTAAAATTTAAATGGTGCATAATATTACAGTCTAAATAATATGCGCTTTTAAAAAACAACTTTTACTATTTATTATAAGTCAACAGAAAATGGGGTCCGCTTTTGGGCATTGCCTCTACATCATGATAACTGGAAACAAAAACCATTCTCTTTAAATACCTCAGGGAAAAGGTCTGAGAATGCTACAAATACCCTGTTTTTTTTTTCAAAAGTAGTAGTGTAATTTAAATGTATAGTTATACGACGGATTCCTCAAGGTACCGATTAAGCAACAAACAAATGTCGCAGTCACCTCACAGTCCATGAGATGGCAGGGAAGTTTTCCGTGGGAACGCAGTCAACAGTAGAAGAGATGAACTCATTCTGCTGCCTTGGTAGCAAAATAACTCATCACCAACGAAGCAAGGGCGCCACAGAAAGTGGCCTAATTAATCGAAGAGAGCATTCCTGGCCAAAAAAAATTCTACCATAGTGTCAAACACCAATAACCTCACTACCCACGTTTCTTTAAAAAATCTGCCTCCCATGTATAAAAGAGCTCAGTTTTAATAAAAGCTAGTTTTTCACGCGCCTCAATATTTGCAACGTCATATCTCCGTAAGCGTGGGTCATAGAATGGTATAATTTAGCAGCTACATTCAGTGGTATATATAGATAGAGTTTGCAAAATGTGTTGCGAACAGAGTAAGTAGCAAAGAAGTAATACATTAAAACATCAATCTTGATTCTGATGTTTCACTGCGTGAACGGGATAAATGTATTAACTGATAAATATTCTTCCTTTCATTATTTTGTGGTGGGATATCAGCGAGAAACTTGGGCACAGTGAGTTACTATGCCGCAGTACATGTGAATAGTTTCTGACTATAATACTTGACTTATTGTGTTAAATCTTTATACATTTTAGTGATTACATCAGAACTGCATTTTAAATTTCTTAGTGCGTCCAATAATTATATAAAATGCTGAAAATATACTATTTGTTGCCCCTGGTGCTGATAGGCAACCTGCAACTCAAATCGGCTGACTAATCTTTTAGTACATGTGAGAGGACTACAGAAAGTAGGTTACACACTATTTCGATGGACTGAATACCTTTTATTGAATTTTATACTACACTCCGAATTCACGCAAACGCATGTCGCAGTTTTTCAACGCAGTCAACAAGTCTCTGTAAACAACGGTCGGAAGCTTCTAACGATCGCTGAGTTCCTTGACGATAGGAATCAGCTCCTTGGTCCCGGAGCCATTCGAGAAGCGCTGTGTCAACGTCCTCATTCTTGGACAATCTCTCACCTGATGTTCTTTCAGCTCGACTCAAATATGGAAATCGCACTTGGAAGATCGTTGTTCCTCTTCGACCAGCGTTATCCAGTTTTGTACTGGCTTGGTCAAATTGTTTCCAACACTTCACTACGGCTGGATGCGACATAGTATTTCGTCCATTTACCGCCAGAATTTCACTGTTAATCTGTGTACAATTCAGACGTTTGGCCCACAAGAATCGCACTAACCCACGTACTCCAACATTGGCGCGGTACTTCACTCGCACACCTGTTATTCGTATCGTAGAAGAACAGTATAGACAGAAAACACATCCTGAGACATCAAGAATTCGTCACTTTGGTAGCAGAAAGCAGTACTGAGGGTGGAAATTGTAAAAATGTAGAGGGAACCACAGCTCTAGTACAGTAGGTAGGTGCAAGTGGACGTAGGCTTCAGCAATCATGCTGACGTGAAGATGTTCGCACAGGACAGAATAGCGTCAAACATGTCTTTGGACTGCGGAACACAATATCAACAACACAGACGAAGACATTTTGATTCGTAACTCACACCAGCAGTCGGATAGAAACACACGTGCCTATGTGGAAACACATTTTAAGAACGCCCGCTGTAAGTGTGTGGAGCGCTACGATAAACATTCAGATGACTGGACCTGTTGAGTTCCAGCATCCTCTTAAGTTTCCTCATTACTTTGACTGTCTTGAAAACGAGTTTTCATCATTTTTGGAAGAGGTTCCTTTGGCGTTGTACCAGCATGATAGGGCTTCGGCACATTCTAGTCATCTGATCTAACATCTACCGGAAGACGGACCGGTAGAAACGACACGTTTCTTCGCCATCAGGTTCCCCAGACCTTCCCCACTTAGATTGAAATCGTTTATCGAATTAATCTATACTAATATCACCCAAAAATTAATACTCTATCTTAACACCCTATATTTTGAAAGGTGGTCACGCGAATGGTATAAAAGCAATTCCAACCAAATCATCATTAGAGGAAACGAAACTGTTATATTGTAAATTAGTCGAGTTAAAGAGTCCCTATGTAACGTATTAAAATATCTCATGATGGCTTGGTAATAAGTCGAAACTGCTAATTGTATCATTTTTTTGAAATGCGTTTGATTATTGTTTGTCTTAATATTCTTTACATGCACCGCTACTTTTAATTCACGAGCTCGTGCATTCAATTTTATATGCGTTCTGTAATCTCTTTCTTTCCGGCCAACTGAGCGCTGTCAGGCCACAAACGTTGTGGATGACACCAGCGTGCCTTTCACCTGTAACTCAGTGGTATGCGTCTTTCTGTCCTTTATTACTTCTTTTACGTACAGTTCTTGGAACACGGAATTCCAATAAAACATACATGCTTTTCGTTCTTCATTTGCCTGAAGAGTAGGCTTGTACGGAAATGAAAGAAGGATGATAAACAGTTCAGAAAAGAAGTGAACGGAAGCCTTTAAATGTGGTACTACGGTACGACGCTGTCAATTACATGGGTAGGTCAGGCAACTGAAGAACACATAATAAAACGACTCGGTGATACAAGGGCTCTTACACAAATTCAGAAAATGAAATGATTGGGTGAGAAGGCACACCCTGAGGCGTCAGTTTCGTATTGTTGGGTTAAATATTTTAGTGGCAGACCAAGGCTCAATTAATAAGCAGGTTGAAATGGATTCAGATTGCAGCAGCTACACAAGGGAGAGGCGCGTCTACAGGATAGCCTAGAGTGGCGATCTCCATCACATCAGGCTTCGCACCACATACTGCGGCAATCACTTTTCAACTTTACTGTCACTGCTCGAATGTTCTACATATTATATTCAAATATTATTCAAAATGCTCTAGACATTTTCAAGTGAGTATAAGAAATGTTTGTACTGAGGAAATGTAGTATACGATTATATGTATGGGAACAGCCACTCAAGGAATTTTTTTGTTTCAGTAATCTCCACCAACAAGGCTACCAGATCAACGGAGAAGGCATTTTGCGTAGTTCATTCCAGAATTACTAAAGGCGACAGTGGTATTTTAATTTTTCACTAGGATGGTGCTCTACTATACTTCCACAACGATGTTCGTAAGTGGTTGGATAATAAGCTACCACGGCGTTCGACCACTTGTAAGGATTGACCTTTGACGGGGCGGCACTGCTACAGAGCCTGGAGCTCTTGCTGTGATAAGTGGATTTTCACAGCTACAGGCACCCTAAGAACTATAGCAGCGCAGCGCAGCGTGCTGTAGATTACGACAGGTCTTCAGGCGGAGGAAGGTTGAATGGACGTAGGTACCTGTCATTTGCCTGTGTTTCCGCTGCAACAACTTAGCGTTCGCCGTCCATCTATACCCATATTTACTCTCAGAACCTCTTGAGAGGAAGGCCGCGATGAGTCCCTATAAGAGGCATGGCCCTTCAGATAGTTTTGTCGATCTTTACCAGCGAATACTTTAAAAATTGTAAGAAACGATGAGCTGACTTCATGTCGTTTCAAACGACAACAACGATCACCATCAAACATTACAAGACTGTCAGTGTGACGTGCATTAAACTACTTTCAATATTACACAATTTCAAATGACTGTGACGTTTCCTTCTTCTCTGTCATTTATGTCATTTATTTTCCATCCCTCAGAGCTGTTATTAGTGTGATGGCCCCTTCCAATGCAATTCCACATATATCTTGGCATATGCTCGCCTTATCGAGGCACTGGTTCATAAATAGTCATACCAGTCTCGATGCTTTTGGTTGATGGTTTATTTTAATCCATTTTTTTTATCATCAGTCTTCTGACTGGTTTGATGCGGCCTGCCACGAATTCCTCTCCTGTGCTAACCTCTTCATCTCAGAGTAGCACTTGCAACCTAAATTATTTGCTGGATGTGTTCCAGTCTCTGTCTTCCTCTTTAGTTTTTGCCCTCTACAGCTCCCTCTACTACCATGGACGTCAATCCCTCATGTCTTAATAGATGTCCTATTATCCTGTCCCTTCTCCTTATCAGTGTTTTCCACATATTCCTTTCCTCTCCGATTCTGCGTAGAACCTCTTCATTCCTTACCTTATCAGTCTACCTAATTTTCAACATTCGTCTATAGCACCACATCTCAGATGCTTCGATTCTCTTCTGTTCGGGTTTTCCCACAGTCCATGTCTCATTACCATACAGTGCCGTACTCCAGACGTACATTCTTAGAAATTTCTTCCTCAAATTAAGGCCGATGTTTGATAATAGTAGAATTCTCTTGGCCAAGAATGCCTTTTTTGCCATAGCTATATGCTTTTGATGTCCTCCTTACTCCGTCCGTCATTGGTTATTTTACTGCCTAGGTAGCAGAATTCCTTAACTTCATCTACTTCGTGACCATCAATCCTGATGTTAAGTTATTCGTTTTTCTCATTTCTACTACTTCTCATTACCTTCGTCTTTCTTCGATTTACTCTCAATCCATACTGTGCTCATTAGACTGTTAATTCCGGTCAGCAGACCATCTAATTCTTTTTCACTTTCACTCAAGATAGGAATGTCATCAGCGAATCGTATCATTAACATCCTTTAACCTTGAAATTTAATTCCACTCCTGAACTTATCTTTTATTTCCATTATTGCTTCCTCGATGTACAGATTGAACAGTAGGGGCGAAATGCTACATCCTCGTCTTACACATTTTTAATGCGAGCACTTCGTCCTTGGTCGTCCACTCATATTATCCCCTCTTGGCTGTTGCACATATTGTATATGACCCGTCTCTCCCTATAGCGTACCCCTTCTTTTCTCAGAATTTCGAACATCTTGCACCATTTTACATTGTCGAACGCTTTTTCCAGGTCGCCAAATCCTGTGAACGTGTCTTGAATTTTCTTTAGTCTTGCTTCCGTTATTTACCGCAACGTCAGAATTACCTTTACTTTTCCGAAAGCCAAACTGATCGTCATCTAGCGCATCCTAAATTTTCTTTTCCATTGTTCTGTATATTACTCTTGCAAGCAATTTGGATGCCTGAGCTGTTAAGCTGATTGTGCGATAATTCTCACACTTGTCAGCTCTTGCCGTCTTCGAAATTGTGTGGATAATACTTTTCCAAAAAGTCAGATGGTATATCGCCAGGCTCATACATTCTACGCACTAACGTGAATAGTCGTTTCGGTGCCACTTCCCCCAATGATTTTAGAAATTTTGATGGAATGTTATCTATCCCTTGTGCCTAATTTGACATCAAGTCCCCCAAAGCTCTTTTAAATTCTGATTCTAATACTTGATCCCATATTTCTCCTACATCGATTCCTGCTTCTTCTACTGTCACATCAGACAAATCTTTCCCCTAATAGAGGCTTTCAATTTATTCTTTCCACCTATCTGCTCTCCCCTCTGCATTTGACTGTGGGATTCCCTTTGCACTCTTAATGTTACCACCCTTGCTTTTAATTTCACCGAAGATTGTTTTGACTTTCCTGTATGCTGAGTCTGTCCTTCCGATAATCATTTCTTTTATCGACGTCTTCACATTTTTCCTGCAGCCATTTCGTCTTAGCTTCCCTGCACTTGCTATTTATTTCATTCCTCAGCGACTTTTAACTCTGTATTCCTGAGTTTCCCAGAACGTTTGAGACTTCCTCCTTTCATCAATCAACTGAAGTATTTCTCCGTTGCCCACGGTTTCTTCGCAGTTACCATCTTTGTACCATTGTTTTCTTTCCCAACTTCTGTGATGGCCCTTTTTAGAGATGTCCATTCCTCTTCAACTGCACTGCCTTCTGAGCTATTCCTTATTGCTGTATCTATAGCCTTAAAGAACTTCAAGGGTATCTCGTCATTCCTTAGTACTTCCGTATCCCACTTCTTTGCGTATTGATTCTTCCTCACTAATGTTTTAAACTTCAGCCTATTCTTTATCACTACTATATTGTGATCTGAGCCTATATCTGCTCCCGGGTATGCCTTACAATCCAGTATCTGATTTCGCAATTTCTGTCTACTATGATGAAATCTTCCCGTGTCACCCTGCCTTTTCCAAGTGTATATCCTCCTCTTGTGATTCTTGAACAGGGTATTCGCTATTACTAGCTGACATTTGTTATAGAACTCAATTAGTCTTTCTTATCTCTCCTTCCTTGTCCCAAGCCCTTATTCTCCTGTAACCTTTTCTTCTACTCCTTCCCCTACGATTGCATTCGAGTCTCCCATGACTACTAGATTTTTATCCTTCTTTACATACTGTATTACTCATTCAATATCCTCATACACTATCTCTGTCTGTTCATCTCCAGCTTGCGACGTCGGTATGTATAACTGAACTATCGTTGTCGGTGTTGGTTTGCTATCGATTCTGGTAAGAATAACCTTGTCACTGAACTGTTCACAGTAAGAAAAAAGATTCACAGCTTGATAAACACAATATTCTCTTTTCATTGGCAGATGCCAATGTTCTGCCATTCGGTCTCCAGTTGTCATATGCAAATATAAATTCGCTGCCATCATTCAACAGTAAAGTACACTGACGGAAAAGATCGCAGCACAAAAAAATAATTGATGTAGAGTAATGAATACATTTATCTAGTTAACGTGCGAGCATTTAAATGGTTACCACTGCAAGATTACAGGTTAATGTAAGTGCAAGATAATCCACTGCAGATGTGAAATGCCGGTACATTAATAACCTGTGTAAACTCCAGAATGTTGAATGTGTTGTGTGCAACTTCGTACACAACGGTAAGGGTGGGGGGGTGCGGCTACAGAGTGATGCGGCAGCAGAAATTATTAGAGAAAAAAGTAACATAGCAAAAAGAAGATTTACTTAACATATATTTCTCCAAGCGTCCGAAGACAAATAATGGAGCAAGAAACAGAGTCAATCTATCACAACGTGTGCTAGGATGAGGCTCGCTGTAGTAAGGCACAAACCATGGAGATGTAGACGCGACTAGGCTGCGGCTGCAATGCGAAGTGGCTCCGAGCCGTAGTGGCCGCCAGCCGTCCTGCATGGCGGCGGCAGAGGTCAGTCATGATGGGGAGCCGCAGGAGGCGTGGCGCAGCAGACACGCAGCATTGGTTCCGGCGGATCCCGCGCGACCGCTATAGGCATCAAACGGAAACTTGCAATTCCGTTGCCAACACTTATACACTCATATGATGGTATTGATATGTGTTACCGCAGTATACAAGCATGCAAACGTACATGTACACTACTGGCCATTAAAATTGCTACACCAAGAAGAAATACAGATGATAAACGGCTATTCATTGGACAAATATATTATACTAGAACTGACATGTGATTACATTTTCACGCAATTTGGGTGCATAGATCCTGAGAAATCAGTACCCAAAACAACCACCTCTGGCCGCAATAACGGCCTTGATACGCCTGGGCATTGAGTCAAACTGAGCTGGATGACGTGTACAGGTACAGATGCCCATGCAGCTTCAACACGATACCACAGTTCATCGAGAGTAGTGACTGGTGTATTGTGACGAGCCAGTTGCTCGGCCACCATTGACCAGACGATTTCAATTGGTGAGAGTTCTGGAGGATGTGCTGGGCAGGGCGGCAGTCGAACATTTTCTGTACCCAGAAAGGCCCGTACAGGACCTGCACCATGCGGTCGTGCATTATCATCCTACTGAAATGTAGGGTTTCGCAGGGATCGAAAGAAGGGTAGAGCCACGGGTCGTAACACATCTGAAATGTAGCGTCCACTGTTCAAAGTGCCGTCAATGCGAACAAGAGGTGACCGAGACCTGTAACCAATGGCATCCCGTACCATCATGCCGGGTGATACGCCAGTATGGCGATGACGAATACACGCTTCCAATGTGCGTTCATCGCGATGTCGCCAAAAACTGATGCGACCATCATGATGCTGTAAACAGAACCTGGATTCAACCGAAAAAATGACGTTTTGCCATTCGTGCACCCAGGTTCGTCGTTGAGTACACCATCGCAGACGCTCCTGTCTGTGATGCAGCGTCAAGGGTAACGGCAGCCACGGTCTCCGAGCTTATAGTCCATGCTGCTGCAAACGTCTTCGAACTGTTCGTGCAGATGGTTGTTGTCTTTCAAACGTCCCCATCTGTTGACTCAGGGATCGAGACGTGGCTGCACGATCCGTTGCAGCCATGCGGACCAGATGCCTGTCATCTCGACTGCTAGTCATACGAGGCCGCTGGGATCCAGCACGGAATTCCGTATTACCCTCCTGAACCCACCGATTCCGTATTCTGCTAACAGTCATTGTATCTCGTCCAACGCGAGCTGCAATGTCGCAATACGATAAACCGCAATCGCGATAGGCTACAATCCGACCTTTCTGAAAGTCGGAAACGTCAAGGTAGCCATTTCTCCTCCTTACACTGGGCATCACAAGAACGTTTCACCAGGCAATGCCGGCCAACTGCTCTTTGTGTATGAGAAATCGCTTGAAAACGTTCCTCATGTCAGCACGTTGTAGGTGTCGCCACGGGCGCCAACCTTGTGTGAATGCTCTGAAAAGCTAATCATTTGCATATCATAGCATCGTCTTCCTGTCGGTTAAATTTCGCATCTGTAGCACGTCATCTTCGTGGTGTAGCAATTTTAATGGCCAGTAGTGTATGTTGTACTGGTGTTGCAAATCAGTTTGTCGGATAGAGTTCCACTCTAGTTGCATTCGGACTGTCAATACGGGGTGTTTGTGGAAGATACCAGAGTTCCCATCCAATGATGTCTCACATGTGCTCCATTGGAGACAGATCTGACGATCGAGCAGGCCAAGGCAACATGTCGACACTCCGTAGAGCATGCTAGGTTACAACAGCGGTATGTGGGCGAGCGTTATCCTGTCTGATAACAGGAATGCTGTTCACGAATGGCAGCACAAAGGTCTAATTACCAGACGGACTCACAAATTTGCAGTCAGGGTGCGTTGGATAACTACGAAAGTGCTTCTGCTGTCATACGAAACTGCAACTCAGATCATAACTCCAGGTGAAGGTCGAATGTGTCTACCATTCAGACAGCTTGGTTGCAGGCACTCAATGGCCCTCCTTCTAACGCACACAGAACCATCACTGGCACCGAGGCAGAACCAGATTTTATCAGAGAACACAACAGAATTCCACTGTTCCTTTAATAAGTTCTCGCTTGTCACCAGTGAAGGCGCAAATGGCAGTGGTTTGATCCCAGTGGAATATACGGTACAGGCCGTCTGGCTCGGAGCTGTTCTTGAAGGAACCGATTTGTAAGAGTCCGTTCTGTCGCTGTAGTGCAAACTGCTGCTCGAACTGCTGCTACAGACGCAGCACGGTGTGCCAGAGCCATACGCCGAACACGATGGCCTTCCCTCCCGGTGGTACCACGTGGCCGTCCGGAAAGCGGTCTTCTTGCGAAAGTACATCCCTTGACCATCATTGTCAGCAGTCATGTACAGTGACTACATTCCTGCCAAATCTTCCTGCAGTATAGCAAAAGGAACATTCAGCTTGTGGTAGCCCCATTACACGACCTTGTTGAAACTAAGTGAGGTGTTGAAAATCGTGTCTTTTTTGCCTTAACGGCATTCTTGACTAACATCAACTCACCATGTCCAATCTCAATGGTAACTGACGCTTACGACCGTTACAACGTGTATTTAATACAATCCTGATAAACATCTTCGTAGGGGCGCTGCTAGCGCCGCTCTTGTGCGACTGGCGTGAAATCTGAGTAGATGTCATCTCTCAGATGTAGAAACATGCCTACCAATTTTCGTTTATGTCACACAATTTATTCTCAGTGCTGCGATTTTTTCCGTCAGTATATTTTCTTGCCCGGCCGGAGTGGCCGTGCGGTTCTAGGCGCTACAAAAAAACTGTTCAAATGGCTCTGAGCACTATGGGACTTAACATATATGGTCATCAGTCCCGTAGAACTTAGAACTACTTAAACCTCACTAACCTAAGGACATCACACAACACCCAGTCATCACGAGGCATAGAAAATCCCTGAGCCCGCCGGGAATCGATCCCGGGAACCCGGGCGCGGGAAGCGAGAACGCTACCGCACGACCACGAGCTGCGGACTCTGGGCGCTACAGTCTCGAACCGAGCGACCGCTACGGTCGCAGGTTCGAATCCTGCCTCGGGTATGGATGTGTGTGATGTCCTTAGTTAGGTTGAAGTAGTTCTAAGTTGTAGGGGACTGATGACCTCAGAAGTTAAGTCCCATAGTGCTCAGAGCCATTTGAACCATTTATATTTTCTTGAAAGAATATTCCTCCAGATTCCGTCGGAACTGAATTAGTCCCACGCATTTTCTCCTATCGCGATGCAGTTTCGAATTTCTACGTGACGGTAACGATGTTACTAAGTAGTTGCCTGGATTGAAACCCCTCTTCTTCAACGTAAAGTGATGAAATTATAATATCTGTTTCCTTTGCAGGCTTTTTTCCACTGAAGAAATGTTGTCGCACTTCATTTGCAGTTTCATTTGAAATGAGGCATGGCTACCTTCGACTAAAACAGGTTTGTTTTTACCGTACAGTCTTCCTTTGTATTTACTTTTCGTAACGTTTACGTAACGACAATAAATTACATCTTCTTTGGTGATAATACTAATGCATGCCTGATGTAACCAATTAAACTTTCCTTTGGTGGTTTCGATGAACATCATCTTCACAACACTTAGGAAACGGAACACTACGTGTCAGTCAGAGTTAAACTGCAGACCTGAACTCTGGGAGAAAGCCACTCGCAACAGACGTCTGTCAGTGAACTGGTGTGCAGACACCGTTCTTAATGCAGGAAGTATCTTTCCCAGCAATAAGTCGCAAAGAGCGATGGACGGCCTGGTGCATCTTAGTTCTGGAACACACTTTTCTGAGGTCCGCTAGCTGAGGTGTCTTGAGCTCTGTTGAAATAAAAAATGGCTCTGAGCACTATGGGACTTAGCATCTGAGGTCATAAGTCCCCTAGAACTTAGAACTACTTAAACCTAAGTAACCTAAGGACATCACACACATCCATGCCCGAGGCAGGATTCGAACCTGCGACCGTAGCGGTCGCGCGGTTCCAGACTGAAGCGCCTAGAACCGCTCGGCCACATCGACCGGCTGTTGAAATATCAACACATTATATCTCCATACTAGTGTCACTCAGTCACAAATTCCTACCAGGACGATGGATAGGTCATGAATCAGATGGAAGTCTCCAGTTGCTGGCCATGCCCTGCGCCCCCCCCCCTCCCCTTCCCCATCCGGACATTACCGACACTGTTTTTGCACCGCTACTTCCCCACATTATCCGTATCTTACAAGGATGTATCGAGACGCTTTAGGGCGAATGTGGGCCGGCCTGGACTATAGACAGGACGAGGGCCGTGTGAATAACTTTAGTACAATTTTTGCAATCACTACAAAATGTCTAGAGCATTTTTAATAACGCTGAACATCACCTTTCTATCTCTATACAGGGTTATTACAAATGATTGAAGCGATTTCATAAATTCACTGTAGCTCCATTCATTGACATATGGTCACGACACACTACAGATACGT
The DNA here is from genome assembly GCF_021461395.2 of Schistocerca americana. Lineage (NCBI taxonomy): Eukaryota > Metazoa > Arthropoda > Insecta > Orthoptera > Acrididae > Schistocerca > Schistocerca americana. The sequence goes on from NC_060126.1 coordinate 101,877,638, forward strand.
AGAAAAACTCATAAAGTTTTGTTCGGCTGAAGCCGCACTTCAGGTTTCTGCCGCCAGAGCGCTCGAGAGCGCAGTGAGACAAAATGGCGACAGGAGCCGAGAAAGCGTATGTCGTGCTTGAAATGCACTCACATCAGTCAGTCATAACAGTGCAACGACACTTCAGGACGAAGTTCAACAAAGATCCACCAACTGCTAACTCCATTCGGCGGTGGTATGCGCAGTTTAAAGCTTCTGGATGCCTCTGTAAGGGGAAATCAACGGGTCGGCCTGCAGTGAGCGAAGAAACGGTTGAACGCATGCGGGCGAGTTTCACGCGTAGCCCGCGGAAGTCGACGAATAAAGCAAGCAGGGAGCTAAACGTACCACAGCCGACGGTTTGGAAAATCTTACGGAAAAGGCTAAAGCAGAAGCCTTACTGTTTACAATTGCTACAAGCCCTGACACCTGATGACAAAGTCAAACGCTTTGAATTTTCGGCGCGGTTGCAACAGCTCATGGAAGAGGATGCGTTCAGTGCGAAACTTGTTTTCAGTGATGAAGCAACATTTTTTCTTAATGGTGAAGTGAACAGACACAATGTGCGAATCTGAGCGGTAGAGAAACCTCACGCAATCGTGCAGCAAATTTGCAATTCACCAAAAGTTAACGTGTTTTGTGCAATCTCACGGTTTAAAGTTTACGGCCCCTTTTTCTTCTGCGAAAAAAACGCTACAAGATACGTGTATCTGGACATGCTGGAAAATTGGCTCATGCCACAACTGGAGACCGACAGCGCCGACTTCATCTTTCAACAGGATGGGGCTCCACCGCACTTCCATCATGATGTTCGGCATTTCTTAAACAGGAGATTGGAAAATCGATGGATCGGTCGTGGTGGAGATCATGATCAGCAATTCATGTCATGGCCTCCACGCTCTCCCGACTTAACCCCATGCGATTTCTTTCTGTGGGGTTATGTGAAAGATTCAGTGTTTAAACCTCCTCTACCAAGAAACGTGCCAGAACTGCGAGCTCGCATCAACGATGCTTTCGAACTCATTGATGGAGGCATGCTGCGCCGAGTGTGGGAGGAACTCGATTATCGGCTTGATGTCTGCCGAATCACTAAAGGGGCACATATCGAACATTTGTGAATGCCTAAAAAAACTTTTTGAGTTTTTGTATGTGTGTGCAAAGCATTGTGAAAATATCTCAAATAATAAAGTTATTGTAGAGCTGTGAAATCGCTTCAATCATTTGTAATAACCCTGTACTTAGACTCATTTCTCCACTTGATTTTGAACAACTCATTCCCGTTTACTCTACCTAATGCGCTATCTAGGCACACAGACACCACGAAGGCAGCCCTATTTTCCTTAGTTACTTCCTCCAATAGCACGGTTAAATTGCATCTCTGAAGACGGCTTAAGATGTGGATGAAGGTTCCCTGCAACGAGATCTCCGCTTTCCTCGCCCGCAGAGTGCGGGACGCTTCGTGACTCGGCTTCCGGACGCCAGACGCGCCTGCTCTCCCTCCTATAACGAGTCGATTAAAAATTGTTCCTGCTAGGATTCTCGGTGCAGCGTTTGCTAATGACTGCAGCCATCGCCAAAGCAATCTACAAGCAGCTCAATAAAATTAAAGGCGGCGCCACTGCGGGCGTATTAAGCGTCGTATAACACGCCGCCCCGTGTTCCACTAAGTAATGCGCCCCGTAATTTGAGATAATAATATTTCTGAAATTGTTTCCGGTCGCAGCGGGCAGGTGAATGACCGGCGGAGCTCCGCTGCAGGGCAGACGTCCTGCCTCACGCGGCTCCCGTAATGGGCGTAATTGTTCTGTATCGAATGCCATAAATGAGAATGGAATTAATAACGCCGACAGCGAATAGGCCAAGAGCGGCGGCAGCTGCCCTGCCGTGCGCGGCTGTGCGGCTTCGCGTGGCGGCGAGCCGAGCTGCGCAGCGCTACGAACCTCTGCCGCCGCACGCTCGAGTTCCCCTCACACGATTACCTACAACTACAAGCTCCAACATCAGCGACCATGTGCTGCACAAGTAACGAAAAGCTGCGGTACTGACCAAAATACACTGCTGCGCTAGCAACTGCAACATTAGGAACGGTAACAAATACCAAAATTTTGCTAATCGTTCCCATTCGGTACAGCAGCGAGATCACATGGTGAAATTTGTAGGTGTTTGGGGGTGTAGATGATGTGGCATTTAGTACACAGAGCTCCCATTACTGGGGGCAACAATGACTAAATTCAGCTGCGCGCTGAATCGACTTTGTCTGGATGGCAGATGTGTTCAGAACAAAAGTGGACCAAGTCCATATTTAACTCTTACGAGAAAAACTGGTATAAAGTTAAAGTAATGCATCTAATTTCGGAGGATTAACTAAACATTAATTATTTTACTGGGAAAAAGAACGAACACAACCTAACCTAGGATACAATTCACACCGGCTGTTTCATTACTATGAAAGTTTTTTCTTTTTTTTTTACTATTTATTGTCAATTTACTGGACATGGCTCTCTAGTGCACTGAAAAAACTACAGATGTAATTAAACTGCGTCTCTGTTTCTTTCCATAGCTAAATGTACCCTCGCAAATTATTTTTTTTGTCAAATTAATTATCCAAAAATGTTTACAACGCCGCTGCTGAACCACATGAAACCACTGGCTGAAGGTATTGTAGGCCGCTGTTAGTGTGGCTTCGGCCCTGGACGATCAACTCTCCACCACGTATTTACATTGAGGCAGCTGATTGAAAAATTTTACGAGCTCGAATGGGAATTACACCTCATTTCCGTTCAATTTCGACAAGCTTATGTAGGCTTTGACCACTCCGTGCTTCGGAAAACGTTAGAGGAATTTCGCATCCCATCTAAGTATATCCGATACTCTCTTGTCAAGTACGATTCGGCAACTAACTATCGCCACCATTCAGTATTCGAAATAGACTGAGATAAGGACGTTCACTGGCAGTAATACTATTCAACTTCGCCTTCGAAAAGCCGGCCTGTGTGGCCGAGCGGTTCTAAGCGCTTCAGTCTGGAACCGCGCGACCGCTACGGTCACAGGTTCGAATCCTGCCTCGGGCATGGATGTGTATGATGTCCTTAGGTTAGTTAGGTTTAAGTAGTTCTAAGCTCTAGGGGACTGATGACCTCAGATGTTAAGTCCCACAGTGCTCAGAGCCAATTGAACAATTTTTTTTGGCCTTCGAAAACGTACGCCGTGACACGGGTTGAAGCAGAGAAACGGAGATGGTAGGAGTATGCACAACCCTATCATTAGCTGACGATTTTCTGATTCTTGGTGACAGCCTGGTACAAGTATATACTGATACCTCCCAATTTCTCCACAATGCAAAGAATGGGTGAGTTATGACAAAACATCTGGTTGTATCATGCTGCCAAACTCTCCTTCCTTCCATTGTTGTTGAACGAGTGAAAAATTCAGGTACCTAGATCCCAAACACTGATGAAAGTGAAACAACGAGAGAAATGCTCCAACGATAAAAAATGCTAATCGCATTTATTCATGTCAGGACTGATATCGTAGAAGAATAAGATCCAGCTATACATGACACTAGCATGGGCAGGAAATTTATATGGTTGTGAAACCTGGGTGTCATCAAGAACAAATGAAGAAGTGATCTGTGTCTTCGAGAGGAGGGTACTTCGAAAGATCTCTGGAGCTGTCAACAGTACTGAGGAAGGTAAATAGGAGAGAAGAAAGAAAGAGGATCTATGCCAACGGTTTGGAAAGCCACAAATTGTCCGAATATTAGGGCACATGAGGCTACCGTGGTTTGGCCATATCCTTCGAGCTGATAGATCTCTCCCATACTGAGCCGTACATCCTCAGCCTGCTGCAAAACGCTCAAAGGGATGTCCAAGGACGCGATGGAAGGATCGAGTACTAACAGTCCTTAAAATAGTGGAACCAACAGTGGTGGAACATGACAACTGTGGACTACCATCTGCGGTAGATATCCCTCTAATGTCCTCTCTAATAGTTTTTTTTATAGGGTGCTGTTCTTTTCCCCTCTTTTTCCCCCAACACTTAACATCGCTTCTTCTGACACAAACACCATTTCATCCTCACATGCTCAGAATTTTGCTGGTCTTTTCTGATCTTCTTCTTGTAGCAATCTCTGCAGTTATAAGATGCTTGTGGTATGCATGATATAATGGTTAAATGAACTTCTGTAAATCAAGCATATCCTTCATTTGTCTGCTGGCACAAGCTGTCGCCAACATACCGGACGGCAAAGATGTAGCGCGATGGTCGATAGAAAGTTCTGGATCAGCGCATCATTTGTGGGTTTTTCAGTGTTGTATCAATCCTCTGGGCAATAGATATATTGCATAGTACTTGCAGCTTTCCCTGTTAGGCCGAAGTCAGCATCATTCGGTAAAAATGAATGGTCCGACACCATAAATTTGTGGTCAGTTATTTCCACCTGCATTTCTGTATCACTGACTGGTTTTAACGTGGTGAGGGATATCTTAATACTTCGGTTCTGTCCAGAAGATGCATCAGAATAAACAGTTATGTATTTTTGGCTCGATGTGTACATATTTAAATGCGTTCTGAAACAGCTAGAAATTTCTTGAGATCTGCTACCTGCTTCTGTTTTATCCCATTTATACATAAAGGCCATGGATTCATTGAAGTAATGAATGCCAAAATCGTATAAATACATATTTCTCTGATGGTATGCTACAGATGTAGATAGTTTAGGGAAAGAGGAAACCTCCTGTAAATCAAAAGTGACCACATAAATTTCCTGTAATTTGCTTTGGAATTTGACGTGGTTCATAGTAGCTCTGCCAGAAATTGCTGTTGACTCGCAGCATCAAGTAACTACTGTGCCCTACAGACTGATTATAGAATTATGTTTCACCATTGCTTTGAAAGATGATACTATCATCTAAGAGGATCAAGGAAATGCCTCACACTGTTGACTGAGGATTGATTGAATATTGACGTATGAACTTGGTTCATCATTGCTTTCAAGTATTATGAATATTTAGAACCCATCTGTCATACAACTAGGATATACAACTTTTTGGTCTTGGTCCACCTTTGCTGTAAGCCCCTAGAAGGTGGGATATGTTATTCCAAGTTGCTTCAAGCTATTTTTTAGTCTTCGGTCGTAGGGTATGGCGATTGGTGACGTGCCAATCGCTGGAAAAACCATGACCAGATGTTTCCAGTGGGTGGGAGATCCGGAGAGCGCGCTGGCCAGGCCAACAGTCTATCAGCCTCTGTAGTGAGGTAAGTTAGAACAACACAGGCAACATGCGGCACTGCGTTATCTTGTTGAAAGATTACGTCGTAGAGACGTCGAAGATAGTGCACAGCCACCGGCCTCAGCTCGTCAGAAACATAACGGCTGCTTTCGACATTACAGGCTACACGAATCCGTGGTGATTGTATTGTGTACCCAGTGGCACCGCATGTCCTGACTGCAGGAGCAGGGACTGTGTGACGATGACGCATGCAGTATGGCCACGTTCACTCTCTCGGAGACTTCGCACAAGAACGGGTCTATGGTGACGCAGTATGCAGAACCAGGTCTCGTCTGAAAATACATGTCGCTACTCCTGTGTCTAGTGTTGTCGTTAGGCGCAACACTATCGGCGCGTCTCTCTGCTGTCGCATTAAGGCAGGCAGCAACAGTGGTCGCCTGTCCTTACAGTCCACGAGGGCACATGTCTTCTTGGAAACGAGTCCATTTCCCCAATCAAGGTACGTGGTTGCTCAAGACTGCACCACACAGCTAACAACACATCTGGCCACTCGGGCGCTAGTCGCCGAGGGCCATGAACTGGGAGTTGAGTATGGCCCTCCTGAACTCATAGAATTTGTGTGGTGACTATAAGGAGAGGTAATGCCAAAATGTACGTACAGATTGCACTCGCATATAAAAAACAACTATCTGTTGTTTTTTGTTGTGTAGTACGCAATCGGATGTTAATTTATGAACAGCACGGTCAGCTCCGTGGATCGCTATTGTTTTACGAAGGACTGAATTCGCTCGGCTGCAGTCTAATTCGGAGCACATGAATCATAAGAAAACAAAACCAGAATCAGCTTTTACGCTTTTTAGAAATTAACAAAAAATATAACATATATACACTCCTGGAAATTGAAATAAGAACACCGTGAATTCATTGTCCCAGGAAGGGGAAACTTTATTGACACATTCCTGGGGTCAGATACATCCTGTGGAACGGCTTGCCATGCCATTTCCACCTGGCGCCTCAGTTGGACCAGCGTTCGTGCTGGACGTGCAGACCGCGTGAGACGACGCTTCATCCAGTCCCAAACATGCTCAATGGGGGACAGATCCGGAGATCTTGCTGGCCAGGGTAGTTGACTTACACCTTCTAGAGCACGTTGGGTGGCACGGGATACATGCGGACGCGCATTGTCCTGTTGGAACAGCAAGTTCCCTTGCCGGTCTAGGAATGGTAGAACGATGGGTTCGATGACGGTTTGGATGTACCGTGCACTATTCAGTGTCCCCTCGACGATCACCAGTGGAGTACGGCCAGTGTAGGAGATCGCTCCCCACACCATGATGCCGGGTGTTGGCCCTGTGTGCCTCGGTCGTATGCAGTCCTGATTGTGGCGCTCACCTGCACGGCGCCAAACACGCATACGACCATCATTGGCACCAAGGCAGAAGCGACTCTCATCGCTGAAGGCGACACGTCTCCATTCGTCCCTCCATTCACGCCTGTCGCGACACCACTGGAGGCGATCTGAACGATGTTGGGGCGTGAGCAGAAGACGGCCTAACGGTGTGCGGGACCGTAGCCCAGCTTCATGGAGACGGTTGCGAATGGTCCTCGCCGATACCCCAGGAGCAACAGTGTCCCTAATTTGCTGGGAAGTGGCGGTGCGGTCCCCTACGGCACTACGTAGGATCCTACGGTCTTGGCGTGCATCCGTGCGTCGCTGCGGTCCGGTCCCAGGTCGACGGGCACGTGCACCTTCCGTCGACCACTGGCGACAACATCGATGTACTGTGGAGACCTCACGCCCCACGTGTTGAGCAATTCGGCGGTACGTCCACCCGGCCTCCCGCATGCCCACTATACGCCCTCGCTCAAAGTCCGTCAACTGCACATACGGTTCACGTCCACGCTGTCGCGGCATGCTACCAGTGTTAAAGACTGCGATGGAGCTCCGTATGCCACGGCAAACTGGCTGACACTGACGGCGGCGGTGCACAAATGCTGCGCAGCTAGCGCCATTCGACGGCCAACACCGCGGTTCCTGGTGTGTCCGCTGTGCCGTGCGTGTGATCATTGCTTGTACAGCCCTCTCGCAGTGTCCGGAGCAAGTATGGTGGGTCTGACACACCGGTGTCAATGTGTTCTTTTTCCATTTCCAGGAGTGTGTATGTGGTGATCCAGCTACCCCTACTTCTGAACTTTATGTAACACGCAGCGCCTTGAGAAACAACGTGCGAGATTTTCATACTCTGTCGATCCCTAGGTTCAAACAATCATTTCTACAAAAAAAAAAAAAAAAAAAAAAAAAAAAAAAAAAAAAAAAAAAAAAAAAAAAAAAATGAACAGGACCTTTTGGTTAGTTAAATTTTGTGCTGCGATACGTTTTCGCTATGTTACTTAAGAAAAATGTGTTTTTTACCACTTCTGTAAGTTTTTCTTGAATAATTCAAAAACTACAGCCTCTAACGAAAGCGTATTTCACAACAAAATTTCACTACATTAAGTTTGCTACAAAAAGGTCCTGTTCATTTTTTCTGTAGGACTATTAGTGAGAGAATACGAAAATCTTTTGCGTGGTTTGAAGGCATTGCGGGTTGCATTAAACCCATAGATTTGGGCAGCTGAGTCACCCTGTATATTTTGTTATTACGGAGTGCGTCTGATGTACCCTGAAGAGCCAAAGAAACTGGTACAACTGCCTAATTTCGCATAGGGTAACCGCGAGCACGCAGAAGTGTCGCAGCACGACATGGCATGTGCTCGACTAATGTCTGAAGTATTGCTGGAGTTAATTACACCATGAATCCTGCAGAGCTGTCTACACATCCGTAAGAGTACGAGGGGGTGTGAGATCTCTTCTGAACAGCACGTCGCAAAGAATACCAGATATACTCAATAATGTTCATGTCTGGGGAGTTTGGTGGCCAGCGGAAGTGCTTAAACTCAGAAGAGTGTTCCTGGAGTCACTCTGTTGCAATTTTGGACTTGTGGGGTGTCGCATTATCCTGCTGGAATTGCCTAAGTCCCTCGCAATGCACAATGGACATGAATGGATGCAGCTGATCAGACAGAATGCTTATGTACGTGCCATCTGTCAGAGGCCTATCTAGACGTATCAGCGGTGCCATATCACTCCAACTGCACACGCCCCACACCATTACGGAGCCTCCACCAGCTTGAACAGTCCCCTGCTGACATGCAGGGTCCATGGATTCATGAGGTTCTCTCTGTACCCGTACACGTCCATCCATTCGATACAATTTGAAATGAGGCTCGTCCGACCAGGAAACATGTTTCCAGTCATCAGAAGTCCAATGTCGGTGTTAACGGGCCCATGCGAGGCATGAAGCTTTGTGTCGTGCAGCCATCAAGGGCACACGAGTAGGCCTTCGGCTCACAAAGCCCATATCAATGATGTTTCGTTGAATAGTTCGCACGCTGAGACTTGTTGATGGCCCGGCACTGAAATCTGCAGCACTTTGCAGAAGGATTGCACTTCTGTTTCGTTGAAAGATCCTCTTCAGTCGTCGTTGGTCCCGTTCTTGCAGGATCTTTGTCTGGCCGCAGCGATGTCAGAGATTTGATGTTTTACCGGATTCCTGATACTGACGGTACACTCGTGAAATGATCGTACGGGAAAATTACCACTTCATCGCTACCCCAGAGATACTGTCTCCAATAGCTCGTGCGCCGACTGTAACACCACGTTCAAACTCACTTAAATGTTGATAGCCTGCCATTTAGCAGCAGTAACCGATCGAACAACTACGCCAGACAGGTGTTGTCTTATACAGGCGTTGCCGACCGCAGCGCCGGATTCTGCCTGTTTATATACCACTTTATTTGAATACGCATGCCTATACCAGTTTCTTGCGTAGGATAAATATGAGTCTGGTAATCCACACTTTCTTACTAGTCTAACGGGTTTCGACGATTTAAATCTACACTCCTGGAAATTGAAATAAGAACACCGTGAATTCATTGTCCCAGGAAGGGGAAACTTTATTTACACATTCCTGGGGTCAGATACATCACATGATCACACTGACAGAACCACAGGCACATAGACACAGGCAACAGAGCATGCACAATGTCGGCACTAGTACAGTGTATATCCACCTTTCGCAGCAATGCAGGCTGCTATTCTCCCATGGAGACGATCGTAGAGATGCTGGATGTAGTCTTGTGGAACGGCTTGCCATGCCATTTCCACCTGGCGCCCCAGTTGGACCAGCGTTCGTGCTGGACGTGCAGACCGCGTGACACGACGCTTCATCCGGTCCCAAACATGCTCAATGGGGGACAGATCCGGAGATCTTGCTGGCCAGGGTAGTTGACTTACACCTTCTAGAGCACGTTGGGTGGCACGGGATACATGCGGACGTGCATTGTCCTGTTGGAACAGCAAGTTCCCTTGCCAGTCTAGGAATGGTAGAACGATGGGTTCGATGACGGTTTGGATGTACCGTGCACTATTCAGTGTCCCCTCGACGATCACCAGTGGTGTACGGCCAGTGTAGGAGATCGCTCCCCACACCATGATGCCGGGTGTTGGCCCTGTGTGCCTCGGTCGTATGCAGTCCTGATTGTGGCGCTCACCTGCATGGCGCCAAACACGCATACGACCATCATTGGCACCAAGGCAGATGCGACTCTCATCGCTGAAGACGACACGTCTCCATTCGTCCCTCCATTCACGCCTGTCGCGACACCACTGGAGGCGGGCTGCACGATGTTGGGGCGTGAGCGGAAGACGGCCAAACGGTGTGCGGGACCGTAGCCCAGCTTCATGGAGACGGTTGCGAATGGTCCTCGCCGATACCCCAGGAGCAACAGTGTCCCTAATTTGCTGGGAAGTGGCGGTGCGGTCCCCTACGGCACTGCGTAGGATCCTACGGTCTTGGCGTGCATCCGTGCGTCGCTGCGGTCCGGTCCCAGGTCGACGGGCACGTGCACCTTCCGCCGACCACTGGCGGCAACATCGATGTACTGTGGAGACCTCACGCCCCACGTGTTGAGCAATTCGGCGGTACGTCCACCCGGCCTCCCGCATGCCCACTATACGCCCTCGCTCAAAGTCCGTCAACTGCACATACGGTTCACGTCCACGCTGTCGCGGCATGCTACCAGTGTTAAAGACTGCGATGGAGCTCCGTATGCCACGGCAAACTGGCTGACACTGACGGCGGCGGTGCACAAATGCTGCGCAGCTAGCGCCATTCGGCGGCCAACACCTCGGTTCCTGGTGTGTCCGCTGTGCCGTGCGTGTGATCATTGCTTGTACAGCCCTCTCGCAGTGTCCGGAGCAAGTATGGTGGGTCCGACACACCGGTGTCAATGTGTTCTTTTTTCCATTTCCAGGAGTGTATTTTATGGAGCTGTGAGAGTTTGATTGATTTTTGATGAGTTTGATTGATTTTTTAATATTATATCTGCATGAGTCTTATTAAACCTCTCTTGCCCTTCTCACGACAAGGGGCAAAAATACCGGAAACCATAATGTTCTGGAATTAGGTGCTGATATTATTGTATAGTTTCGTTTTGTATATTTGCTAACAGGTATTATGCCTCCAACACGCAGAAATTCCAAAGCAGTTATTGTAAAATCCAACAACATATAGTCCCTTCAGAGAATGTGCCACTGTTGTTGCGCAGTGGTCTTACGTGGGACATGTGTTACTTAGTTTCCGAAGTCCCTACATAGCTGATTAGGAGAGCTGGCATTCGCGTAATCGCTCTTCATATTGTAGTTTCAGTATCTATATTGCTCAACAAAACTTACGCTCAAGACAAGTAAAGTGTTGTAACATGTTAACAACTCAGTCGAAGTGAATAAATGTGCAAAAGCACCAGAGAGAGGGCTGTCAGTCATGCACGAAGAAGAAGTTGGATGACACATGGAGAGTTGCCATCGTGACCATAGCGCCAAATGCGGTGCCCCATCAACGTGAGGCAGTTGGAGGAATCGGAAAAATACTGTGCGCGTGCGCGTGCGGTCAGGCAGTGGGCAATTACGAAGCACTTTGGTGGCGTTGACGCTTCAACATGTCCCGGAGACTACATCTGGATGACTTCACGTGAGAAAAAACACCGGGAAACTGGAAGAAGGACGAAGTGTGGCGGGTGAAGCGCAGGAGTCTAGTTTCTTTTTCGCCGTTGTTTCACGTGCATGATGAGTTTTTCGAAGCACGGACACTGCTGTCCGAAGAAGAAGGGGTTATCAATCACGGTCAACAATAGCAGGAGATGACCGCTACATTTTCTAACAAGAAATAAGGGACCCACGTCAGACAGCCGGCGCAGTTTGAATCTAGCACTCCACAGTGGTACGGCGACTGCATGGGGTGGTACTTCTTGCAGAGGACCAGTATATTGTGTTCCGTTGACACACCCAGATTGACTGAACCAGCTCCGTCGCTGCTCTTCTCGGATGAGAGCTGACTCAGTCTGACCAGTGACTCTGGATGCACCCTCAAATGGCGAGACGTGGGAACACGTAATACACCCAGGAACGTTATCATACATGATCGTTATGGTGGTGCATGTATTAAGGTGTGTGGAGGGGGGGGGGTGGTTAGTGTTACAGAAGCATACTTACCTACAAAATATTGAACACAGTACACTCTCCCGTCACCATTATTGGGATACTGTGCTCCTTCCGCATATGTGTCTTAAGGATTACATTCGACCGTGACTTCATTTTTCTGGATGACAATGCACGACCACACCGAGCACCGCAGGTGGAGGAGATTTTGGAACGACAGAATATTCGGCGATAGTCAGGCCTTCCCGTTCTCCCAATTTAAATTCCATCGAGCATGTGTGGTATGCGTTAGGGAGACATATTTCCGCAGCGTGTACACATCCTACATACAAGGAAAAGTCGGAACACCAAAAAATGTAGAGTCATGAAGTTTCGAGAATACCTTTGTGTAGGTAAATATTTAAGTAATTAACACTACAAGATTACAGGTTAATGTAAGTGTGAGATAAGCCTTTGGAAACGTGAAATGCTGGTACATTAATAACCGCTGTAACGGCCAGAATGTAGAATGCTAACGTGGGAATGTGCCTGCTTTGTGTTGTTCTGGTGCCAGATGTTAGTTTGTGGGATGGAGTCCCACACGTGTTGCACCTGATCACTCAGTACAAGGCTGGTTAATGCTGGTTATCAATGATGCTGGGGTTTTCGTCCGATGATGCGCCATACGTGCTCGATTGGAAACGG